>NC_060279.1:32253040-32439751 GCF_021613505.1 Equus quagga | reverse complement strand
CTCCAACCACCCTTGTGACCTGTGATCTTCAGAGCTAAATGCCAACAAGCCCCACCGTCGCTGAGCTCCTGAAGGTCAAGGCACAGTCACAGCCCACCTAGCTCGACAAGGACTCACAGCAAATGTGTTTTCATAGCCTCTAGGCAGAGGCTCCTCAAATCTAGAACAACTCAGTAAATCCTGCCTCTCCTTTCAATCAATACAGCAATCTGAGCGCTTCTCAGGACTGCGCTACCAGCACCTCGGTCCAATCCACCATCATGTCTCACTTGGGTTACTGCAGTAGCTTCCTGACGGGTCTCCCTACACTCACCCTGCCACCCTACAGTCGATTCTCACCACAACGGCCAAAGTGATCTTTTAAAAATGTGTGTTTTCTCTTTTTTAAAATGTTATTTATTTTATTTTTTTGAGGAAGATTAGCCGTGAGCCAACTACTACCAGTCCTCTTTTTGCTGAGAAAACCTGGCCCTAAGCTAACATCCATGCCCATCTTCCTCTACTTTATATGTGGGACATCTGCCACAGCATGGTGTGCCAAGCGGTGCCATTGTCCACACCCGGGATCCAAACCGGCAAACCCCGGGCTGTCGAAGCAGAACGTGGGAAGTTAACTGCTGCGACACTGCGCCCACCCCTGTGTGTTGTCTCTTTCACTTCTTTGCTTAAAGCCATGCCAGAGCTCCCCCTTGCCTTTAAGAGGAAAGCTAAAGCCCTTGGAACCTTCTACTAGGCGCTACATGATCTTGCTTCTCACTGCCTCTCTGACCTCATCTCCTGCTCTTCCTTGCTTCCTTGAACACACCAATTCTACTTCTGCCTAGGGCTTATATTATTTCCTGTTTCAGGAAGGTTCTTTCTTACAGATATCCACATCAGACTTCATTATGATCTCTCCTTAAATGTCACCTTATGCATGAGGGCTCCTTGATCCTTCAATATAACCCCACTCTCCCACCATCCCCTAATCCCTTTGTTTAATTAACAATTATTTAAGAAACAATCTCTTGTGTAGTTGTTTATTGTGTATCTCTTCCTCCCATGAGAATGTGAGCTGCGGGAGAGCAGGGCCTGTGTCTATTTTGTTCACTACCATATTCCTGAGTCTGGGTCAGTGTCTGGCACGTGATAAAGCAGTCAATAAATATTTGTGGAATGAGGAAATTCTTCAGCATTTGAAATCAGAGTATTGTAAACCTAGAAAGTCCTTGGAAATGACATAGTCCAATCTCCTCATTTTAAAATTGAGTCAGCTGAGGCCCAGATGGTTGAAATGACTTGTTCAAGGATAGACAGGTAGTTGGTGTCACAGACCACCATATATATGGTTTTGAGTGATACTATACGTCTTGTTCTGCAGCTTGCTTTTTGTACTCAGTCTTGGGTCATGAGCATCCGTCCACTTCACAATGTCTATTGAAGTCATCACTTTAATATCTGTTCTACTTTTAAAGATACTCAAACTGAGTTCCTAAACATAAATGGATATATTGAAGCATGTTGTAAAGTTAGCACTGCATACATAAGCTCCTCTATACTCCAACCTCTCTGAACTAAAAAGTAAAGAAGTGAACGAGATCGGAAGAATGCCTGTGTGATGCTGTGGTTAATGTGCGGGTGCGGAGGTGCTTACTTTAGGGCTTTTCCTGGAACTCTCGGGGCTGGGTGGGTAGGTGGGGTTTTGAGGCTGCTGAGGGCTGGGAGAAAAGGTTGGAGGAGCTTGGACAAGGCAGTCCCTGAACAGAGCAGGGCACAGACCCGCGGCCAGACCACCTTTTCCCTTCTGAGGGGAGGACCCTTCTCTTGCAGGTCCTTGGACAAAATGTCTGGACTCTGACATCCAGGCCTGGCTGGCCTAGACTGTGAGAGTGAATGAATTGCAAGCTGGCAGCTTCTCTTGTTCCTGGAGTTATGAAAGAGCATAGGTTCCTTCTTTTTGAGGATGGTTTCATTTTCCACTCTGGAAGTCATTCATCACACTCTTCTTCAAACATTCCCTTTTTTCCTGGGCTGATCACCTTCCAGTATAGCTGATCTCTGTAGCAGAAGACTTTGCCAGCTCTTTGTCAGTGGTACACTGGGAGAGGGTTGACCAAGAAACCCAGTGCAGAAGGGGGCCTGACCTCTGCATCCTCACCCCCTCCTCCCTCTTCAAAGGCCCGGGAACTTTCCAATGGATGCTGAGCCATTTGGGGAGAAAAGAGCCACTATGGAGCATGGGTTTTTAGTTTCGTTTTTTAAAAATTAGTTCCCCTTGAATCAGACAAATAACGATATCTTACAAAAAATACACTACTAAAGTTCACCATTAGAAAATATCACGTTCCCGTTAGATCACGTCCTCGTTAGCACAGTGGAAGCCCGGCCTGTTAGGAGGGAGACAGGAGCTTACAGAGACCTTTTGCTTCTCTTTCCTCCATTTCCACCTTCAGGTCTCTGGAAAGGCTCCTCCTCCTGGCTTCTCAGTAGAAGTCCACGCCCAGTAGAAACACGAGAAAGCTCAAATAGGATGTTCTGGATTAAAGAAACTGAGACACGGGGAAGACCCAATTTGTAAGGCCACAGGACTGACAGGAGGTAGGTGGCTTCGCCAATCAGTGAACTCACTCGCCCTCTGGCTTTCAGGGCATAGGATGGACTGCGGCGTGCAGGAATTTATTCCCCACCTGACTAGTGGCTTTAGAGAAAAATGCACACGGCGCCTTCCGACCTGCCTCTGGGTTCGATGCTTCTCGGGGATACGAGTGTCAGGGACGGGTCTCGACAATAGAGGGATATTTCACCACAGTTCATTTGCAGCCTCCTTCCCCAAGTACCAAGTTCTCTCTAGGGTGGGTGGGGACGAGGTCATCCCGGAGTCAGGGTGCCACGGCGCCAGGTCTCTGCTCCCTTCAAGAAGCCCACTTTGTAAAGCAGAAGTAACCTAATCATATGAACCCAGTCTTCAGCTAAGTGGTTTCGTTTATTTATTGTCATAAACGCTATAATAGAAAAACACACACACACACACACACACACACACACAAGTAGAATAACGGGTCAGAGGAAAACGTTCATCTGCATTGGCCGGGAATCGAACCCGGGCCTCCCGCGTGGCAGGCGAGAATTCTACCACTGAACCACCAATGCCGGTACGGAAATTTTCTCTACAACGTGTCTCTTAACCTTACTGCTGTCTCTAGCTCCATTTCCCCAACTAGAATCAGGCGACCCATCTGTCACAAATTCGAAAATACTGCCTTTAAGTCTCAAGACAAGAAAATGTCGACTTTAAAAAAATAACTAAACTCCTGGCTTTGAGGCCGTGGCTCTATCCGCATGGTAACATACTTTCAGCTTTTCTTGAGCCGCTGAACTCAGACCGGCCGTCTTCCGCCAACCAGGGCGAGAATTGGTTCTCTTGGGAAGTTACTGCTTTAACCGGCTTCTGCCACAACCGATCGCCCCTAAAACCAGCCAGGAGACGCTGGAACCTTCGCAGCTCTGCGTCAGAGCAGGGTGGGCCCGGCGTAGCCAAGTCCGAACCTTCTCCGGGAGCCGGCGCGGCGCCCCCTGGCTGCGTCAGCCCGCGCGGGCGGGGCCGGGCGGCTCTGGGCTCCTCGCGAAAGCGCCGGAAGGTTCGCGGCGGCGGGGGCGGAGGGAGGCGGGTCCCCTGCAACTGTATAAAGAGCTCGTGGAAGCGAAGCCGAGCAGATCCGAGCTGGGCTGGCGGCACAGGAGCCGAGAGAAGGGCAGCACAGCTGAGCGCACCCAGACGGCTGAGCAGCACCAAGCGCCGCAGGCTCGTGCATCCGACTCCATATCCGACTCGTCCCCAGGAGCGCGAGAAGCCACAGCCATGTCGACCCCGAGGGAAGTGGCGATAGGCATCGACCTGGGCACCACGTACTCCTGCGTGGGCGTGTTCCAGCACGGCCGCGTGGAGATTCTCGCCAACGACCAGGGCAACCGCACCACGCCCAGCTACGTGGCCTTCACCGACACCGAGCGGCTGGTCGGAGATGCGGCCAAGAGTCAGGCGGCCCTGAACCCGCACAACACCGTGTTCGACGCCAAGCGGCTGATCGGGCGCAAGTTTGCGGACGCGACTGTGCAGGCGGACATGAAGCACTGGCCCTTCCAGGTGGTGAGTGACGGCGGCAAGCCCAAGGTGCGCGTGTCCTACCGCGGGGAGGACAAGGCGTTCTACCCCGAGGAGATCTCGTCCATGGTGCTGAGCAAGATGAAGGAGACGGCCGAGGCGTACCTGGGCCAGCCGGTGAGGCACGCTGTGATCACGGTGCCCGCCTACTTCAACGACTCGCAGCGCCAGGCGACCAAAGACGCGGGTGCCATCGCGGGGCTCAACGTGCTGAGGATCATCAACGAGCCCACAGCGGCCGCCATCGCCTATGGGCTGGACCAGAGGGGCGCCGGAGAACGCAACGTGCTCATTTTCGACCTGGGTGGGGGCACCTTCGACGTGTCAGTCCTCACTATTGACGCAGGTGTCTTCGAGGTGAAGGCCACAGCTGGAGACACTCACTTGGGTGGAGAGGATTTTGACAACCGACTGGTGAGCCACTTTATGGAGGAGTTCCGACGGAAGCACGGGAAGGACCTGAGCGGGAACAAGCGGGCCCTGCGCAGGCTTCGCACAGCCTGTGAGCGCGCCAAGCGCACCTTGTCCTCCAGCACCCAGGCCACTGTGGAGATCGATTCCCTGTTTGAGGGCATGGACTTCTACACGTCCATCACTCGAGCCCGGTTTGAGGAATTGTGCTCAGACCTCTTCCGCAGCACCTTGGAGCCAGTGGAGAAGGCCCTGCAGGATGCCAAACTGGACAAGGCCCACATCCATGACATTGTTCTAGTGGGCGGCTCTACCCGCATTCCCAAGGTGCAGAAGCTGCTGCAGGACTTCTTCAATGGCAGGGAGCTGAACAAGAGCATCAACCCGGATGAGGCTGTGGCCTATGGGGCTGCTGTGCAGGCAGCAGTGTTGATGGGGGACAAATGTGAGAAAGTGCAAGATCTCCTGCTGCTGGATGTGGCTCCCTTGTCCTTGGGGCTGGAGACAGCAGGTGGAGTGATGACCACGTTGATCCAGAGGAATGCCACCATCCCTACCAAGCAGACCCAGACTTTCACCACCTACTCAGACAACCAATCTGGGGTCCTGATCCAGGTGTATGAAGGTGAGAGGGCCATGACCAGGGACAACAATCTGCTGGGGCGCTTTGAGCTCAGTGGCATCCCTCCTGCCCCACGTGGAGTCCCCAAGATCGAGGTGACCTTTGACATCGATGCCAATGGCATCCTGAGTGTGATGGCCACTGACAGGAGCACAGGCAAGGCCAACAAGATTACCATCACCAATGACAAGGGCCGGCTGAGCAAGGAAGAGGTGGAGAGGATGGTGCGTGAGGCTGAGCAGTACAAGGCTGAGGATGAGGCCCAGAGGGACAGAGTAGCTGCCAAAAACTCTCTGGAGGCCCATGTCTTCCATGTGAAGAGCTTCTTGCAAGAGGAAAGCCTTAGGGACAAGATTCCTGAAGAGGACAGGTGCAAAATACACGACAAATGTCAGGAAGTCCTTGCCTGGCTGGAGCGCAATCAGTTGGCAGAGAAGGAGGAGTATGAGCATCAGAAGAGGGAACTGGAGCAAATCTGCCGCCCCATCTTCTCCAGGCTCTATGGGGGGCCTGGTGTCCCTGGGGGTAGCAGTTGTGGAGCTCAAGCCCGCCAGGGAGCCCCCAGTACTGGCCCGGTCATTGAGGAGGTCGATTGAATGGCCCCTCCTGACAAGTCAGCTATGACTGTAAGGGTTGGGCTTGTGGCCCTCTAGACTTTTGTGATCCAGCCCTGTAACTTCAGAAATGAGAGTGGAGGGGAATTCCCCCCCCCCCCCACCCCAAACATGGAGCTTTCTTCCCAGTATGTTTTATAACTGAGGTCTTTGTCATTTGACTTTTTTAAAAAATCATCTTCTCCCACGTTAAACAAGCAGAACTAATTACTGTTCACATTTGTGTGGCATGTTAACATTTTTATTACCTACATTTTATGTATTTTGTTACTTGCATGTATGGATTTTGTTGTGTGAAATATAGTTATAGATCTAAATAAACTTTTTAAACTACTTGTTAGTTTTCATTCCAACCAATTAAGTACATGAAGAGGTAAGGCTGTCAGAAGGAGAAAATGTTGGTGGGTGCTGAAGGAGGGATGTGAAGGAAATTCATAAGGCTGTGTGAGATTTCTATGGGGGAAAACAGGATAAGGGGAAGAGTTTGAGGCAGGCACATTGAGACAGGACCAAAGTGTGGGGGCTGATGGGAGAGAACTGTGACCTGTGCTGGGAGAGGGAGGGGGGAGGTGAGTTGGAAAAGCAGAGAATCGAGGGAAACTTAAGTCCTAGCAAGGTTCCCGTGTGTGACCCTAAGATACAAATTCTGTTTGGGGAGCCTAGTTTAGTCTGTCTGTCTATGCGCTCTAATACACTGACAAATAGTTTATATGCTGTTCTTTTAGAGATCAGACCCCAAGTCCTGGCTCTGGAAAATAATACCTGTTAGACTAAGGCAGTAGGTCTAGTGATGTGATTGAAGTTACTATTGATCTTATCCATGTGCGAGAAATAGCACGGTCCCATCCAGTTTCTGCTGATAGGCCCTAGGATAATAACAATAATAGCAACCATATAAGATAATGTCTATAGTGTAACCAAACTGCTTAGGTTTTCAACTCTGCTACTTTATATACAGTGTAAGTTGAACTCTCCGAGCTTCTATTTCCCCTTCCATATAGTGAGGAGGATGATGATAATAGTACCTATTTCAAGATTGGTTTGAGGGTTCAGTTAATTAATATATGTAAGAGGTGAAGGAGAATGTCAGGCATATAGTAGATGAGCGACAAATGTTAGTTATTAGCAATTATTATTAGTTGATTGTCAACTATGTACCAGGTACTTGACATACCCAATCTTAATTTAATCCTCACAACAACACCACAGGTATAATCCCCTTTTTGAAGATGGGGATTCAGAGGTTCAAAGAGGTTAAGCAGTTTACTCAAAGTCACATAGCTATTAAGTGTGTATGTATGTGTCGCGGGGAGGGCAGGGTTGGAATTAAGAACTCTGTCCTGCCTGATTCTAGAACCTGTGCATTGTCACCTCACAAACAGGCCATAACTCCAGTTATTACCAGATCTTTCCCAAGCTTTTGTGAAATTGGACATATTAAAACTTTAGAACACAGTTGGACACAGAGCCCTGAGACAAAAAGTGTGTATTTCATTTATTCATTAAGTGAATATGTGTTTTTTGTAGCAAGTGACTGACTGGGGAAACATCCTCAGGCTCAACTTTACTGCCAGTTAAGTAAATGACATATAAGAGCAAGGATGAACTTATGTGAATTAGTTCCCAGTCAACCTAATCCACGCTCTATCTCTCCTTTGAGCAATGGATGACTTATTTTTATCTCAGAAATGAAGGTAGGCTTGACTAGAACAATGCTACATTACATTTAGCTAAGGGGAAGCTCTTGCAGGTGGAGAGGAGGTTGCAGTAATGACGTACTTGTCCCCTGGTTGTGATTTCATATTTTTAACGCTCTTTTTCTGCAGCTGGCCTAAGTCCAATGCAACCTGGCTTCACAATGAAGGAACCTGCAAAAAGAGATGGCATCATATACACATTCTGTATTACGCTTTCCCTTTCTTGAATTTCCTCCCAACTTCCAACATTGACCACCCCAACCTGTTTGTACTTCTCAAAAGGAATGATGGTACTCACAGGGTTTAGATAATTTCTTAGCATTTCACAACACATGTCTTTCTCTCTCTCTCTCTCTCCTTAAAAACACATACAGAGTGAAAGAAGGAAAACTTTATTGTGCTTAGTTGTGAAAACACTTCCAATCCTGTCATTTGGGTGGTATCTATTTTTCTATAGACGATTTAAACAAAGTAACCACTTCATTTACTTTTAAATGACTGTTGTTGATGGTTTAGTTTCTTTGGGGACTGTTTGCTGTATAACAGACATCTCACTATCCTTATGTTGTATATAGTCTCAGTTTGATTATTGTAATCACAACTATGTCACCTAGTTTCTCCCCCTCCCCAAACTAGAACAAATTAAGTGAAAATACATGCCCGTTAGTAAAAAATCAAATCTTGCTACAAACCTTCTAATGAAAAAAACAGCAGTTTCTTAGCCCACTCCCAATTCCTACTCCTCACAGGCAATCACTTTCACTTTTTTTTTTTTTTTAAAGCCCTTTTTGTGGGGCTGGCCCCGTGGCCGAGTGGTTAAGTTTGCGTGCTCCGCTGCAGGTGGTCCAGTGTTTCGTTAGTTCGAATCCTGGGCGCGGACATGGCACTGCTCATCAAACCACGCTGAGGCAGCATCCCACATGCCACAAGTAGAAGGATCCACAACAAAGAATATACAACTATGTACTGGGGGGCTTTGGGGAGAAAAAGGGGGAAAAATAAAAAAGCCCTTTTTGTTTTGCAGCAATTTTTGGTTGACAGAAGAGTTGTTAAGATACTACCAAAAGTTACCATATATCTTTCACCCAGCTTCCCTTGATGTTAAGATCTAACATGGCACGCTTATCAAACCTGAGAAACTGACACTGGTACAAAACAATTAACTAAACTGTAGACTTTATTCAGATTCCAAATTTTTCTATGAATGCCTTTTTACTGTTTCAGAAGCTAATCCAAGATATCAGATTGCAGTTAGTTATCATGTCTTCCCCACAATCTGTGAGAGTTTCTCTATCTGCCATTGTTTTTCATGACCTTGACATTCTGAAGTGTACTGGCCAGGTATTTGATAGATTGTCCCTCAGTTTGCATTTGTCCCTCAGTTTGCATTTGTCTGATGTTTTTTCATGATTAGATTGAGGTTTTTGGGAAGAATACCACAGAGTGAGGTGCCCATCTCATCACATATCAGGGTGTATGTGAAATCAACATGACTAATTACTGGTGATGTTAACCTTGATCGCATGGTTAAGGTTCAACTTTATTTTTTTACATGTCTTTCTTATGAATGCACTATCATTGTCTTTAGTTTAGACATAGTTTTTAATTTAACTTTTTATCCTCTGTTCTAAGCACACTGTCTGACATATTGTAAGGGCTCAAATGATACTGAGTAAAAGGTGGCCTAGTCAGACGCAAGGGAAAGGGTATTCCAAGTTAAAGATCAACCATGCAAAGGCACCTAAGTTAGATAAGACCAGTGTTTCTCATACTATAATATGCATGTGAATCACCTGAGGATCTTATAAAACTCAGATTTGGTAGATCTGAGATTTGGCCTGAGATCAGCATTTCTAATAAGCTCCTAGGTTGTCTCACTTAATCCTCACAACAATTCTATCTCCATTTTACTACAAGCAAACTAAGGCTTGGAAAAGTCAAATGCATTTCCCAACATCATAGTCTAGTAAATACCAAAGAAGGCACACTGTCTGGCAAACTTTCATTAGTCAACCTAAAGTTCCTTCCATCCTCACATTTATGAACCTCTCACAACAACCTCCTTGGCTGGACAGTTCTTCCTTTTTCCCAAAAGGACAAGATTTTTCCATAACCAGGTCGTCCCAAGTCAGAAAGTGCTTATTTGCAATCTTCAGGAAAAAGGAGTTCTTGTAACAACAAACTCCATGAGTTTATCTTTCTTCTCTATTACTTTCCCTCCGTTTGGTCTGTTGATTTCTTTTCCTGGTTTTTGGTGACACAGCAAACCTACTGAATTAGAATTGGTAGTGGGATTGGGTCGGGAAAGACGATGGGGTATCTGCAGTTTACAGAGACCCTGAGCGTTGGAAGACTCAGGCCAAGGATAGCAAATTGAGGGATCTAGGTTGAGGGCTTTTCCTTGTTCAGCCAAAGGAGTCTTTTGTATCTGCCTGCCCTAAGTGTGCTTGGCACATAGAAAGGGCTCGATACACTATTGTCTAGTAAAGGAATGAATAAATAGGCCCTGAGAAGCTGGAGTCTAAAGGAAAAAAAATACTTTTTTCACAGTTAAGGATAGATCTTAATCTCGACTACTTCCTGATTTCATAGACGAGACTCTTGCCTACAATATAGAAAAAAATACGGTCAGTTCAATATTCACAGTGAAGCGCAATCTTCATCTGGAGATATGGAGGATAAAAAGGGATTGATTAGTCAATATTCATTTTTCCATGAATTCAACCCTGTTTGTCGGCTGGAAAAACGTTGAAGGAAAAAAAACTTCGCTTGTCAGGAGTGGGATTCGAACCCACGCCTCCAGGGGAGACTGCGACCTGAACGCAGCGCCTTAGACCGCTCGGCCATCCTGACACGGACACCCTGTCTTCTCTTATTTCATTTCAACGTTATCACTCAGTGCTGCATCATGACGTAAAGTTACGTCAGTGTTATGTTTATTTATTGTTTTAAATAAAACTAGAACTCTCCCTGGACTCCTTCGCAAAGCAAGGAAAATAAAACTGTCTCCGACTCCCTTTTCCTATTTCTTCACCATCCTACACTGTAAAGATCCATCTTCTCGAGCGCCCTTTCGAGCGCTCCTCTCGCTCCGTCTCTAGAGGGGCGGGGCCACACCAAGGTGGACCCCTTGCGGGTCGGTCTCCTTCTGACCCTCCGCCCCAAATCGCCGTTATCGAATCCGACACCCGGTGGATCCAGTGCTGGGGTGCGCCAAGCGGCAGAGCTGGGGGTGCAGACTAGACAAGGCGGCAGGGCAAATCCTCGGGCCGAGTGAGCCGTCGGCTTTCCCGCCCGGCTCCGCGCATCCCGGCCGCCTCGCTCCCGGAACCGGATGGTCTTTGCTTTCTTGGCTCCGAGTCGTTAGCTGGCGGAATCGTATAAGAGGAGGAAGGACGGGATCCATCCTCACCTAGAGAAGGCTCCATGTGCCTCGGGATGGTAGATACAGAACTCAGCTAAAAGCGGTCGATAAAGCAACAGCTTCTACTTGTCTTATGCACAAAATTCCAAAAGCTGGAGCGTCTGGCGTTGGTGGTATAGTGGTGAGCATAGCTGCCTTCCAAGCTGTTGACCCGGGTTCGATTCCCGGCCAACGCAGGCTTTTCCTTCTCGCTCTTACCCAGTCCCCGATGAGAATGACGGAAAACGCGCGGTGTTTTTTTAAGCCTGAAGGAAACCAGGAATTACCTGCAAACCACACTTTCTCTCCCGGTTTACTATATCTCGCCGGGGCCTCTTTCTCTGCCCAGCGACATTTTGGCGGCATAAGGCTCTGAAGGTTTTCTTCCTTCCTCTCTTTCCTTCCTGCCTTCCTTTTTAAACTTCCAGCTAGAGAAATCTTGGGGATCTTCTGGATTCTGGGATATCCTGCCTGAAGCTCAGCCTCGAAAGGGGCCATTGTGTGTGTATCTGCGAGATTCATGTGGTAACCACGAGCTGCCGGGCACCTGAAATGGGAGAGTGCTCTGAGCAACTGCAGTTTCAAGTCTATTTAATTTAAATTAATTAATTGAAATAAATAATTGGAACATTTTAAACAGATACTCAATTCAGCTATTGGAGAACGTTTGATGATTACATTAGGAACAACTTGGGTATAGGAATCCATTTTTTCAGTTTTCAGTTTTATGAAATAAGTACTGATCAAGTTTTTCAGATGAAAATTTAAGGTCTGAGTTGAAGTGTGCTATCTGTAGTGTCGATACGACCCTAAATACGAAAAAAACCTGATTAATATTTTTATATTAGTTACACGTTGAAATAATATTTTGGATATATTGGGTTAAATAAGATAAATATTAAAATTATCACCTGTTTCTTCTTACTTTTGAATGCGGCTATTAGAAAATTTAAGTTACATGTAGGGCTCCTGTGATGTTTCAGCTGTAACGCGCTGAGATAGTAAAGGTACGACTTTGCCGGGAACCAGCAAGGCTTTACAGAGTAAGTTTGCTCTGACAGCTTGGCAGTTACTTCCTAAGCAGCAATTTTCAAGCCAGAGCTGCGGTTTTCCTCGTTAGTATAGTGGTGAGTATCCCCGCCTGTCACGCGGGAGACCGGGGTTCGATTCCCCGACGGGGAGACACTACTCGTTTTCCCTCTCTTCCCTTCTTCTAAATTCTCTCTTACTGCCGAAACAGAAATTCTTAAATAACTTAAGGCTCTCTCCAAGAGTGTGTCTATCACATGCCAATTTCGGGGATGGCAGGCAAGAGTACTAGTAGGTGAAGTTTTTTTAACCCTAGTTCTGCGCTAAACGTTGTATCATTAATCCTGCAAAAAAGTTTCCTCGTGATCTGTCGTTGCACGCACCTATTACTGGGTGTATCTTCTCGTATCCCCATAAATCTCTGTCCACTGGAAGAGAATACTAGGATCCAGGCTCTGCCTTAAACCCTGTAATCCAAATTTCACCTTTCCTTCTTGCCATCTCCTGTACCGACGGCTCACTAGGCGCTCCTTCTTTTCTTTCTCCCGTGTTATTGCTATTCGGCCGTGGCCTGACTGTTCTCAAGCGCGCACTCTTTCCATTGCCGTGCTACACGAAGGTGTGCAAACTCGTGAAACAACCTCCTCTACAACAGGTGATGAGGATAAACTAAGATTTTATGTCTATACCAGATACGGAGAATTGAACACTGGTCCGACAAGCAGAAGACCTGTTTTTTGTCTCTTACGAAAGGTTTGTTTCTGCGCAAGTCATTTCACTTCTCTCGGCTTCCGTTTCTTCATTGTAATGCGCAAGAGCCAAACTCTGGTTTTTGAGACCCTTTTCGACTCCAAAGTCCTTGGAAGTAGGCACATAGTACCTGGCACATAGTATATGCTCATTTTTTAAAAGGATAATATTTTTCCTGAATATAAGAGTAACATATAGTCCTTGTAGAAAATGTGGAGAATAAACAAATCACAAAGAAATAAAAGGCACCCATTTTCCACCATCCAGGAAATCCCTATTAATATTTTGCATTTTATTAATATTTTGCATTAATATTTTTGGCATTTTTTGATGCAAAGTTGGAATCATACTGTGCATTTTGTTTTTTAACCTACTTGAATGTTTACTTAAAAATGTGACTATTTCCATATTCATTAAATATTAGCCTAAAACATTATTTTAATGACTTCATTGTGTTATGCTATACATCATAATTTCTTTAACAAATCTACTTTTGAACACTTACGTCGTTTCCAGTGTTTTTCTGTCTCCTCTGGTGAGACAGCTCTTGAAAACTCTGCTTAGTACCCGAGCCTTCCAGCTGTTATTTCCGCTCTGGCTTCCCTGGAATCTTTGCTCAGTGCATACCCAGCTCAAGGGAGAGCCAAAGACAGAGATTTATTTGCAAATTTGGTTTTCCCAAATGAGACCCCCTCCTTTCTAAAATTTACTCTTTCATTCAATTTCCAGCCAACCTGGTAGCTCTAACCTCTACCTTGATGCATGAGGTACAGGACTGATTTTCTGCATGAGTTTATGTGCCTGAGTCTGATGGACTTGGGAGTGCCTTCAGAATGAGGATCCTACCCATTGTGGTTCCTTCTTCCAAGGCTTGAATCCTCTTTGTTTTCTGTCTAATTTAATTGTTCTCCAGTGCCTTTGAGCAGATATTTTTAAAAAACATTTTGTGGAGTTTACAATTATCTGTAAAGTAGTTAGTCCCATGCAAGCTACTGCACTGTTATGGAAACCAGAATTGCTTTTTAATTTTATTCATAGTGTTTTTGAAATTTGGAAGTTTCTAATTTCCATGTTGTCAAATATTTTCCCTGGTAGTTTCTGTCTTAACTTTTTTTATATGTAGAAAATTCTCTCCCACCCCAATAGCTGATCAGTTTTTACCTTTATTTTCTTTCATTTTATGTTTGATTTTGCTTTTTGGCGTTCTGTCTTCAATTCTTTTTGAAATTATTTTGAGATATAACATGAGGTAAGTCTATAACTCTGTTCCCATCCCTCCACGCAATGGTTCTCCAGTTTATTGAACAGCCCATCTCTCAATTGCTGGTATGAAATGGCATCATTCATGGGTACTAACCCATCCACCCCTCTCAAACAAAGCCAGACAAAAGCAGTGGGACATTCTTGGCTCCAGTCCCAGCTTGGATCCATAAGACAATGGTGAAAGCAGACGATATCAAGCTTCCTCTTGGATATTGTGGCTGATGGGGAATCAACGGCTTACACTCTTTTACTCTACCGTCCCTTGTGTCATTTCCTGCCCAGGTTTTTTGATATTCAGCTATGTGAGTGATGCCCCACTCTGATTTCCAAGACGGCTTTGACTCCTTAACCACCTTGGATCATGAGATGTTATTCATGAACCCAGGAGACTAGCAAGCTTTCTCTTAGATATTATGGATGACTGGGATGGTATAAACATTTCTCTCTTACATTGGTTGGATCTTTTCCACAGGAATTTGGGAGGAGGAGTCCAACACAAGGACTTGGAGCCCCTCCCCTGCCAGCCCAGGTTGTCATTTAAGAACAAATGCATGAACAGACCCTTGCCACAGTTTATCACAATATACGCACATCCGTAGCCCCCTGCTGCCTAGTTCTTTAGACCTTTTCATCCCCTCATTCCCTAACAGCCCTATATTGGGGGTGGAGGTGGGAAGGTTATTTTCTTTTGTTTTAATTTGCCTTTGGTTTCATTTTATTTTTATTTTTAAGTTTACTCATTGCCGTGAATGTGTGAATTGGCTTGCTCCACCCCCCATTCCAATATATTCTGGTCCGCTTTCCTGTGCTGCAGAAACTGGAAAGCCTAAAACTACATTTTCTAGATTCCTCTGCAGCTGGGGCTCCGGTTATGATTTAGGTTTCACCAACCAGATGTACTGTAGTGAGATTTTGATTTGGGACTGAGTGACATGGGACAGAGGCAGGAATACAATTTTGCTGGTAAAAATAGTGGCCAGTGGAGCTTTGTTCTAGAGCTGGAGGTTGTGGAAGCTTTTTAATTCATTTTGTAGCAGGTATAATGTATACTGTGGTAGCCCAGGATACAGGCTGGAGTTTTGGAGGTTATTCCTGGAAGTCAGCCTGGAGTCTGTTTCTTCAGTTTTCCCAATGCCTCATCAATTATCTGTACCTCTCAATAAATCCTTTTGTATTTAAACAAGCTAGAATAGATTCTCTTGTTTGCAATTAAGAACCCTACTGTGCTCATCCTTGAATGAGAAGTAATCTAAATCATCTATCAAGATCTGGCGTTTGTCCTTAAACATAGAGATAGATTCCTTCTGCTTCTCCCTCGTTGTCCACTTAAATGCTATAATTTTCCTCCCGATCTTAAGCAAGAGGGCTAGTTTGCAATAACAAAGAATAAATTTTAACAAAACAATTCACACAGGTGTAAGCACATCATAAATATAAAATGTGGAAAATAATAAAATGAGCATCCTAGTATTTCAATACTCTGGTTAAGAAGGAAACAGAACAGAAGCCTCCTCTGTTCTTCTCTCTGATACATTCCTCTCCCTCCCAATAATGAGTAACCCTTATTCTGGATTTTATAGTTATTACTCCTTTGGCTTTTACAGTAGTTTTACTACATGTGTATGTGTTATCGAACAATATATTATTTGGATTTTCATGCTTTTAAAGTTTATATAACTGGTATCCAGCAGGATGTATTCTATTGCAACTAGCATTTTCGTCACTAAATGTTATTTTTATGGGATTCATTCATGTTGAAACGCATAGCCAGGAATGATATTCAGAAGATTTAAAACAGTTTCAGGAATATATATTTCAAATATTTCCTATTAGTCTTTAACTGTATATGTAGATATGTGTTTATGTAACTTATAAAACTGATTTCCAGGTAATGTAAGTTGTAGTGCAAATACAATGTCAAATCTTTCTAATCATGCCCCAAATTATTTGATTTTTAAGAATTGTTGGTTTTGTTTGATACAGCTGTCACTAGCTAAATGATCTCTCTACCTGAGCCTTGGTTTAAAGTGGGGAACTGCATCAAATTCCTCTACTTTCTTTCTAGCAAATTGATCGTCATTAGGTGACTTGTCTCAATAAGCAGAAATTTTTTCCCTAAAATTAGGAAAGGATAAGTGTTAATGATACTGAGTCCTTTGTCATCGTCTGTTGAACTAACAGCAATTGTATTAAAATTTTTTTCCAGCTTTTAAAAGATTGTCTGGGTTTTATATACCTGTTTTGTCTATTACACAAAAGTCATTTATTGGAATGACATGTAATTAGGTTGACCTCGGCCATTCAGGCTGCACGAGGCAAGGTAATGTGGTGGCTAAGTGCATGGGCTCTGTTGGGCTTCCTATGTTTGAATCTTGGCTTTCTTTATCTCGGTTTCCTCATCTGTAAAAGAGGATAATGATGATAATTATAATTCTCAAATGAGTTAATAAATGTTTAGAATGGTGTCTGGCAATGGACAAGCATAAATTATCCTTCTTATTACTAAAACAAATGTTAATGTCCATGGTGGCAGGATGTTTGGTGTTCAAAAAAAAAACTTGTCCCATGAAATGAAGATGAAATACAATACAGATGGGAAAAAGGGACGCTGGCACCTCAGTCATCTTTTAGCCCCAAATTTCCCCTATGCTCCAGTCCAACTCACAGCCTTCATCCTGTCACAGGATGGCCAGCAGTGCCAGCAAAGTCCACAACACCTGGCTGATGCCTTCAGTGTGACGCGTTACTGCCTGCCTACTGTTTCTGTTATTCCCTGACTCTCTTGGTACCAAGGTTGGGTGAAGGCTGCAGTTCCCACAAGTGGCCACATGCTGTCATCTTCTGGGTTCTGCTTTGGCTCTCCTTAGACACCCTAGAGCCAGCGCCCACAGCACTGGTTCTTACGCCGGCTTCAACTACAGTTTTTAGCAGAAGTTGAGAGCACTGAGAACTTATTCTTCAGTGAACCGACTTGCCGGAAAAACTGCCCTATGCCTGTCTCTGTGGCGCAATCGGTTAGCGCGTTCGGCTGTTAACCGAAAGGTTGGTGGTTCGAGCCCACCCAGGGACGGGAGCTAACCATTTTGAACAGCTGGTTGTCTATCTTGAGACCTGTTAATCTCGCCGGAAGCGTCTTGCCCTACACTGTGAGGTTTTCGATTTCCCCACTTAGCCAGCATCCGGGGTCTTTTGCTAGCAAGTTTGAATCAGTTGCTCTGCGTCATTAGGATTACAATTAGTAGTAAAGATTTTAGTTTCTTGATTTGAGTTCTACTGAAATGCATCATGAAACTGATAGTTTAAAAATATTTACTGACCAAAGGAAGTAAGTACTAATAATCCAAAGATGAATTCTTTTGTCAAACCTATGCCTGCCTCGCCTTTGTACTTGTATTTCCTAACTCCGGAAACGGGGATGTCCAGAACGTGGGCCCTGAGTCATGCGACATCCCACTGGTTCCAATTTTTGGAGAGTCCGGCTTCAATATACCTAATAGGCACCTTCCTCTGCAGCCTCGCTGCCATTTACTTCCTCATTACTTAGCCCTTGGGTACTGGAATAACCACCTAGCCACCTAGTCGGCCTTTCTGTCTTCAGTTCTCCTCTCCCTTCTATCCTCTAAGCAGCTGCCACAGAGGCTTTCTAAAATGCAAACCTGTGATGCTTAAAATCCCTCAGTGGCTTGCAGGGTTGGCTACAGTCTCCTTAGTTTGGAAGGCAGTGCCTTTCATGATCTGGCCCCTGAGCTCTGTCGGCTCCCTCACTAACTCTTTAGACTCAAGCAGAACCAACTACTTTCTTGGACCCCTACTCTGGCTTTTGAATCTTTTTCTCCCAAACCTTCAGCCTCTCCTCTTTGACTGGCAAACTCCTACTCATCCTTCACCACCATGCCAAAAATTAAGCCTCTTCTCTGCAGTTTTCTTCACTCTCTTCTTATTTACAGGTTATTCTCACTAGAATGAAAGCTCCTCCGATGAATGACCTTGTGTTGTTCATCTCCATATCGGTACCTAAACTCAAGCTTGCCACGTTGCAGGTACCAAATAATGTGAGTTGAATGTTCAAAGTTTCCAAATGCACTTGTCTCAAGTCTGAATCTCATCTAATATTCATATACCAAGCTTGAATTGTCTTGGCATATAGCGCATAATTGACACAATTAGGCTGACCCTTTACCTTTGCTCAGCCCCCTCCCTCCTTCCTAGCTGAGCCTTCTCCTACCTGGCCCACGGTCTAAACTACTTGAATTTCCATTCACCCTCCTTTCCCATACCATCTCGAAACGTCCCCCTTTGACCAGTTGCTCAGTAAGATTTGGTGAATTAGCAAGCTGACTAATTCATGTGAGTTGTGGTGAGAAGGTTGGTGAGAGGAGAAGGGTTTTTCATCAACCCAAACCAATCCCTGATAGACTTTTAGATAACAAGAGGAAAAGAGGATTTTGTCATTCATGTTTTATTACCATGGTTTTTCCATCTTCTGAGAGTACCATGCAAAATCTTGTAAAATGCTTTATTGGAATCAAGAAATGATCTGTTTAAAGCTTCTGAAACAGAAAGAGATAGCTAAAGTATTCTTCCATAAGCAACGATTGGCTTCTCCATTCCTGCTCCATTGTTACTGACATGCTGAAGGATTTCAAAGTTTCATAATTTAACTCGGCGGAGTTTAGTACATTTAGTGTTGGTTAGCCAACATTTGTTTAATGAATAACGTGAACAAAGCTATACCTGAATTTAATACTGAAGCTGAAAAGCAGGTTTTTTTTTTTTTTTTTTTAAAGATTTTATTTTTTCCTTTTTCTCCCCAAAGCCCCCCGGTACATAGTTGTGTATTCTTCGTTGTGGGTTCCTCTAGTTGTGGCATGTGGGACGCTGCCTCAGCGTGGTCTGATGAGCAGTGCCATGTCCGCGCCCAGGACTCGAACCAAGGAAACACTGGGCCGCCTGCAGCGGAGCGCACGAACTTAACCACTCGGCCACGGGGCCAGCCCCTGAAAAGCAGGTTTTATAGTCCCTGCCCCTCCTTTCTCTAATTCTTACTGTCCTGGCGACAAAAGCATCCTTACCTCCTGCCCATTCCTTCCTGTGCAGTTGTAGTTGGCTCTTTCTTGTTGTACTTTCTCAGTTCAGACGCTGACATATCTCTGTTCACTGAGCTTAATCTGGGACAGCAATGCTGCTTTCCTTCATGTGGACACAGGCTTTGTTCCGTGTTTTCTTATCCAAATACCCCCAACCCCCAGCCCTCTTCCTAGGACCGTTTTCTACTCATGACATTAAAAAGGTTCATCATTATATACTCCCAGACTATCCCAATTCTGACAGGGCCTCCCCTGAAAAACTCCATTCTCCATCACCACTGTGATTTTCTGTTACCTCCCCCATGGCTCGTGTTCTAGGAAGACAGCCTCTGCGGGGATCTCCTCTGGTCTGTCCTGGACTACCCTGTCCTTTCTCAGCCACCCCCTTCATTGGTTCTGCTGTCTCTCCTAGACCCCCAGCAATCCCCACAGTCTGTCCGGAAGGAGTTTTAAGGTGCCTTGAAGGCAACTTGTCCTGCAGCAACAGATGCAGACCACTCCCCAGCTGGCCCTCACCATTGATTCTCTTACCTACTTATCCAATTACTTAAGAACAATGTTCATAATCAAGGGTCACCATCTGGAGGCTGTATTGTTGCGTTGCTGGGATGAATGGTTGGGACAGAGAAAGTATCTGTGTAGCTCTGAGACTTCAATTCCTGGTAATGTAGCTACTCCCTAGGGCTTCACTGTTGGCTCTTTAAGATCACAGACCTTTCCTTTCCATTGGAGACTAAGAGAAAATGCAGTGGGGTGAAGGACCTTCAGGCTATACTATGAGGTGTAGTTTTCCTTCTGCTCCCAGAGATGCCTGTTGGGGATGATAGGGTTGTGAATCTAGAGAGAGGTTCAGAGATGCTGCTTTATTACCCATTTGGGATGGGGATGCTTCTTTTATTACCCCCATTTGTCCTAAGAGCCCCGGCTCCATGTGACTTTGACATTTTTCTGGTCTCTCATTGAATTTCGAAGGTTTCTCTGCACAGAGACATACAGCCCCGTGTCCACTGCAAACAGGAGTCCCATCACCAGGCAGAAAGCGACTTGGATCCAAGATGGAAAAAGTGGTGAGTCGGGTGGAATTGTAGGACCTAACAGAAGAAGCAGAGGGATGAGAAAAATGACAGTTGTTAAGGCAGAAATTTGGATTAACAGTGAGGTCATCGGTGGAGTGTCTTTTTTTTTTTTCTTTTGAGGAAGATTAGCCCTGAGCTAACTGCTGCCAATCCTCCTCCTTCTGCTAAGGAACCCTGGCCCTGAGCTAACATCCATGCCCATCTTCCTCTACTTTATATGTGGGATGCCTACCACAGCATGGTGTGCCAAGCGGTGCCATGTCCACACCCAGGATCCGAACTGGCGAACCCCGGGTTGCCAAGAAGCAGAACATACGAACTTAACTGCTGCATCACCAGGCTGGCCCTGGAGTGTCTTTCTGACGCCTGGCAAGAGGCAGGTTCTAAGGAATGGTGGGGGAGTTGGTGGAAAAGCTTTACTTCCTCCCGCTGAGTCCTAATCATAGAGCTACAGAGCAGAGCACAGCTCATCAAACACAGCGAAACCGTCTTCATGTTTGATGGAGGTATATGACAGGGGGTGTTCAGCAAGTTACATTGTAGCTGAGTTTTGTATGAAATTATGAAATTTGTCAAAGTTTAAGCTGGTGTGAGAACATTATTTCTTAACTCAGCCACTTTCTCTTGTGTCTCAAAATTATGCTTATTGTTTTCGCCTCATATTGTTCTTTAACACTAAAGGAAATATGAAAAAAAAGGTGAACCATTGAAATTTGCTGCTTATTGGGAGAAAAGTGACACTATTTCTCTGTTGAGGCCCAGTAACTAATAACCCAAAAGGGAAAGAGGTAGAATTTGTTTGTTCTCAACCTCTTAGCCCTTAAAATTGTTAATTTACGGTCATTCTTTGCTGTGGTCTATAAGCTGGTAACATTAGAGTAAAGTTTTAGTTTCAATTTTTTAACTCTTAATTTTGATTTAATTTCAAACTTTAAAAAAAATGTTACCAGAACAGTGTACATAACTCTCATATATTTTTTCCTATATTTACTGTTTGCATTTTTCCCCCTTTGCTTCATTATTTGCTCTCTTTTTCCCCTGTTTGAGAGTATTTACTTTCAATTTAAATGGTAACGAAATTATTTTTTATACAAATTATGGCAGTTTTGTTAAAATCTCAAAAGGTAAGTGTCTATCTTGCTGTCTTACTACATGTAAATTGCTTCCAAGGTGTGTCTTCGTCTGATCACAGGTGGGAGCCTTGTGAAATCAGGAAGTCCACGAGTGCCTGGGTGGGGGGACCCTGGCCGTGGAGGATGGCGCTGCATAAACTGGAGATGTTTTCTACGTGACTTAATGAGATTCGAAATTCTATCGTAGGACATTGGTGCCTGTTCAATTTGTTCATTTTGTCTAGTGGCTAAATATACAGGCTTTGAATCTTTGGAGTGACCTAAGGAACAAATTAATTCCCTTCTTTTTTTTTTTTTCACTTCGGTTACTTCATCTGTAGAGTCAATATTTCATATGTTGTTGTGAAGGGTCACTCTGGTCATGAAACCAGGTGCGTTTAAAGAAGCACTTAGCACACTGTCCAGCACACTGAAAGGTGCCAATAAATGTCAGCTTGTGTTTGTTACAGAGGACGAAATTGAGGTTCAGAGACACTGAGTGTCTTACCTCTAATCACACAGTTATTTAGCAGCAAAGCCAGAACCCAGGTTCTAGGCCCTTTTTGTGAGGGGCTCCTTCCAGTTTGTCTGTTGGCTAAGATTCAAGGCTTGGAGAGGAGAGTAGGGCAGGTAAAGACAGGCCAGCACTATAGGGACACATAACAGTGTCGGCGTGGTTTCAATGAGATAAATAAGAACAGACATATTTATGGGAGAGGAAATGTGACTTCTGCTCCTGCTGTCACATTGCAGAGTGATGACACCTCTCAGAACCCCACGTAAAGAAATCTGTGGCACAGTCAGAAATCTCCTCCCAACGAATCTTCCCAGTGGGAAGGCATACTCCACACACAGGGGGCTCTGAACCTTCTAGGGCTGTTCATCTCTCACCTTTAACAATGACGTTCATAGCCTCTGAAGACTCGTTTCTACTAGGCCCGATAAGCGCCCTGCAAAAGTAGGAGCCACTGTCTTCTTGTCTTGCTTTTGGAATGTGGAACTCAGAATTCTGATAAGAAAACTTCCTGCCTCTGCCATCCTTGAAATATTGGACCTTGTGCACATGCGTGTTCTTCCAGCTGTGGCACCTCAGCACAATGGGATCCCCCTCCTCGTACACCCACCGAGAGGCCTGGAGCAACAGCCAGTCTGAAAGACACAAAGAGACCAGAGGCCCAGGAGGCCTCAGCAACCAGGGTAAAGCTTTTGTGAAAGGGACACTCACCACCCGGATCCTAGGACATAACAGAAAGCCAGACTGGGAGCCATCCCCACATAGCTCCCTTTGGGAGCTGCAAGAGAACTCAAGTCACCTCAAGACCTTTTGTCTAATGAGGAAGAGGGACAGACACACACATGATTGAAACATAAGGTTAGAGCGGAGTTACCGAGTGGTGAGGTAGGTGAGAAGCAATCTGCAGAATCCTTAAGTGCTGCACTTAGGTTTGCTATGGTGGGTAATAAGGAGCCACAGTAAGTTCTAGATCGAAGAGTAAAAATTGCACTTGAAAATGATAATTTGCTCCGTTAAAGGAAAGATAGACTTCAGAAGGAATAGGCAGTTGTAGGAATATTGATAGACTCTTGCAGCCAGGCAGGAGCAAGGTCATTGGGTGGGCGCAGGGCTGCCTACAGAACTCGTGAAGGAGAGCTCAATACAAAAGTCAAGGATGGGAAAGAAAGGCATGCCCGCAGTGCTCGTGGTAACTGATTTCTGAAGGGCTGCAGCGCCTCAGTGAGGCCATCTTCATTACCGAGCATTGCTTTCAAGAGAGAAAATTCTTGTGTCACCAGGATACTTCTCACAACTGTCTCGCCAAGTAACCAGACTCCGCACAGACAGAACATGAAGTCATGGTCAGGAGGTTGACCTGAATAATTAAAAATGATATTGCACATAGGGGCCAGCCCGGTGGCGTAGTGGTTAAGTTCCCACGCTCCACTTCAGCAGCCTGGGGTTTGCACATTTAGATCTGGGGCACACACTGCTTGTCAAGCCATGCTGTGGCAGCAACCCACACACTCTCACACACAAAATAGAGGAAGATTGACACAGATGTCAGCTCAGGGACAATCTTCCCCAAGCAAAAAGAGGAAGACTCTATTGCCAATCTTCCTCACCGAAAAAAAGTAAAGAGACTGAAAAATGTCAAGCCCATTAACCAAAAAGGAAAAAAGGTTAAAGATAGTGCAGATAAGTTTTAAAACGACATGAGAAAAAACATTCATGAGACAACGTTAAGTTAAAAAGACAGGATACAAAAAGTATATATGCACAGAACAAAAAAGAAATATATATATGTAGTCTGGTAGCCTTTGGGGGAACACCTTTGTTTCAGTCTGTCCTGTCATGGACTTGATGTATGTCCATGGGTACGTCCATTCAATAAATATTTTATTTTATTTTTATTTTTTTTAACGATATGCTTTATTATTATTATTATTTTTTGGTGAGGAAGATTGGCCCTGAGCTAACATCCGTTGCCAATCTTCCTCTTTTTTTTCTCCCCAAAGCCCCCCAGTACATAGTTGTAAATCCTAGTTGTAGGTCCTTCTAGTTCTTCTATGTGGGATGCTGCCTCAGCATGGCCTGATGAGTGGTGCTAGTTCTGTGCTCAGGATCTGAACTGGCGAACCCCAGGCCCCAAAGCAGAACACAGGAGCTTAACCACTTGGCCATGGGGCCAGCCCCAATAAATATTTTATTGAGCACTCACTATGTACCAGGTGTTGTGCAGAATGCGGATACCCAGATGGCTAAGACACATAAGCCCTAACCTCAAAGAATCTGTAGTCTAGACATAGAAACACACATACTCAGAAATAATTACAATACAATGTGACAAGTACTACAACAGGCTAAGAACAAAGGACTACAGGACCAAAGAGAAAGGAACAAAGAAATGCTGCCTGAAGCAAGTAAAGAAGCCTTCTCAGAGGAGAAGATAAGTGAAATGGGTCCTGAAGGATGATCAGGAGTTTGCCTGGTGAAGTTAATCGTCATGGTCGCGGTTTAATACAGTCCTCATTGACTGGACTTCTAAAGCCAGTTTCTAGAGACAAGTTCAAGGCAAACTAATAACTCTTAGACTCGATTTTTCTATTGCTTCCTGTTGGTAATTCCCCATTTTATTTGGTCTTAGGTGGCCATCTCTCACCTACGTAGATAATAGACTTTCCTCCTTGTAGCTCTGTAGACTGGGGACCATGTCAGCTAAGTGGCCCGATCAGAGGCAAAGGAGCCACAGAAAAGTCAAGTTCAGAGGCCCAGTTCTATGAAACTCTGCTGCAGGTCTGCCTCCGTTAGACCCTCCTTCCCCTCTAGGCTTGCTCTACCCATGTACATTGTACAAATGGGGCAGCCATGGAAGTCGACTCAGGCTTGCAAGGTGACACTGCAGGTACCAGGCCGTGTCGTGTGATTCCAGGGGCACCAGGAAAGATCCTTGCCTCCAAAATACTTCTCCTACCTGTGTCTGATGCCTGGATTCTGTTAACAATACCTGGAGACTTTCATGCCACGATTAATGTACAGGCTGAACATGTATATATTGTATATATCTCTATTAGGGAGATATCACATTGCCAAATTTATGCTGAAGTGTAAGTTTGAGTGTGGCATTGACGAGAAGAGAGAGATCAGTATGATACTAGACAGTTAGGGATAGTTAGGTGGGCAGCTTAGGGCATTGCGTTTCTGAGAGTGAGAAAGAGATTGAGGTCTTAAGAACAGATTTATTGATTTATTCAATAAATATTATTGAACATCAATGTCATACCCTGACCTTCAGATGACACCATTGGTGTTGCATGTATTCTATGTGAGTGGTGCTTCCTGAAATTATGCAGTGCAGCAGTCCTGTATCTGTTATATGTCAGGCTTTGGCATTTTCCCTAGGGCTTACTTGTGACTAGGACTACAACTTTGATATAATACACTGGGACCAAAGATCATCTCATCTCAGTTTTAACCCCCAAGCACCTCATCTTCTGGCTCTGCCCAAGCCTTTCAGGGTCCCTTGTTTCACCTTGTATTGGTGATTTCTCTCTTCCCCTTCACCTACTCACCTGTGTGGACTTCTAGTTGCACTGGGTCACTGAGTGGTGAGAGGGCTGTCTTGCACTGGTACACTCCACTGTCTTCAACTCTGGCAGCCGCGATGGAGTAGCTGGAGGATTGGTTTTCTATGACGGTCCCGTTGTGAAACCACTGTGTAAAATGGTCCTCTGAGGAGTAGGATCCCTGGCACCTCAGAACCACCTTGTCGTCCTTGAGCACCCTGTTCCATTGAGGGTCTAGGGTCACCTTAGCCTTGGGGTGATCTTCTGAGGAACCAAGAGAATGTGGATGAGGACAAGGAGATGAGCAGGCCCTAAGCTGGCATTCCCGGGGAGGCTCAAAGCCAGGGTGAACCCATTGCAAACCCACAGTTGGTGACTCAGCCTTAGAGCATCTTGGCTTGGAGGCACTTGGCCCTATTTTTGGCCTCTCTTTCTCTTGAGAAAAACTGGCCAGAGAAACAGAGGGCCAAGATCCACTGTGTTGGAGGAACTGCCCCTGAAAAACCCCCCATCAGCAGTTTCCCATGCAACTGACATTTCCCAACCCCCTGCGGCTGCTGCACCCTGTGTGCCTCACTCGGCCAATACAAGACCATGAAGCAAACTCACCTGCTTGTGTGCCAGCTGAAACTGCAAGAAAAAAGAGTGAAACCAATATTGAGCAGAAGCAGAGATCCGGGTAAGCGTGGAGTGAGTTTAAACTTCCCTGCCCACCACTGCGCTGAGAGTCCACTGTTTCCAAGAATCAAGATACAAGGAGTGGACAGCTCTCCTGCTGCCTGACCTCTGGTCTCCAATGTCTGTGCCTCTTGCCCAACTGTCCACCCAAATCCCTGCTTTCAACACCATTCTCCTACCCCTTGGTCCCTGTTCAAACTCCAAAATTAAGGGTACAGATTGAATTTCCCTGAATCAAACCATAGAAGCAACCTCAGCCCAAGTCATCCAGAAAGGGTAGAAATCAAAAGTCTTAGAAGGGAACCCTGGAATGCCAGACCTTGGGGAACACCTAGTCCATACTTTTCAATTTACAGATAGGGAAACTGAGACCCGGAAGGGTGAAGTAACAGAGACCTCACAGTCCCCCTTCACCTCCCCCTTATACCCAAATCAGAGCCAGCGTTTTCCTTATCTCTAGTCCCCCAATGGTTTGTCCTAGAAGCTAAATCTAGGGCTATAGACGTGATAAGGGGTCTTAACCCCTGGTAGAGGGACCCGTCCTTGGCCTTAAAAGGGTACCCTGCTGAACCCAGGGCATCTTGAGCTTCTCCTTCAGCCAGGGTGATTCTGACTTACCCAGAAGTAGCAAAGCCATTGGTGATAGCATCTGCCACATTCTGCAGCATTAGAGTAGACAAGTCACCACAGATGCCCGGAGCCCTGAATGGACCCAGCTGATGTGAAGAGAGGAAGTCAACAGCCTTTCCTTTAACACCCCAGCCCATTAAACACCAGGTTCCTTTTCCGGAACATCATCTGATTCCTGAAACTGAACTCTGACAAGTGAGCCCCGTGATAGGGTGGGAAGAGGAGGGAAAGAGCCTGAAGAGAAGCTGAGGTGTACATGCCCCCTTTGCTCCATGTAGGTATGCAGCAGAGCGTCTACTGACAAAGTCTGTCAGGAGCACCCTCTGAAATCTCAGGATCTCTTCCTCCACCTCCTGAGTTTGGATCCACCCAGTGCTGAGAATGGAATAGCACGACCCTGGGGATGAGACTCAAGAGGGAGGGCATTCCCTGAGGGGTCTCTTGTTCTACCTCAGAACTTCTCACTCTCCTGCTCAGCCCAGCCCTGTCTCTATCCAGCCAGGGCCTGCCTACGTACAAAAAGTAGTCATTTAAATCTTCAGGCCCCTAGAAGTGTCTCTCACCCCAATATTATCTCCACCAACATTTTCTTTCAAAATTCAAAATGCATACGCCCTGGCATTTGTAATCTCAGGAGCTACTATCTTCTTAGTGTGAATTTGGTCATGAGATTCACATCCTCTGTTAAAACAACCCCAAGCAATGGGAGAGAAGTGAGCCCTAGGAGGAGGAGATACCACTGTAAGGTTCAAAGGAATGCAGAAAAGGTGGGGTGGAGGGGAGGGGGCCACAGCCAGGCGAGGACAGCTGCTCTTTACCTTCATCCCAGTGTTACCAGGGCTGTGCTGAGCCACAGTAGCTCAGGTTAGCTTGGGTTCCTCAGGGACCCTTTGGGCCTGGGCTGGTCTGTGAACCTAGCAGCCAGAGTTCCAGGGCTCCTTGCCGGAAAAGGTGGAGGTGCAGTGGCCAGGAAGTGGTGAGACTGTTAACCTCTTCTTCTTTCTCTAGATGCCCCTTCTCCCACCAACACATGCTCACACTTACCCATCCCCACCGTCTCACGTCACTCTCATGTCAGTCCAGTTCTCAGACAGAAAAATCAAATGGGTCTGCTTGGCAATGCCACTCCCCCAGCAGGTTCCTGGACTCCTGGGACAGGTCTCAAGTGGAAAAGCCTTGGAAAAGCCCAGGAACTAAGCAGTAGACAGATGTGGGCAAGTGACATTTGGCAGGGGTAAAGTGGAGGCAGGGGCTGGCACAGGTGCCTGCTGACCACTGCTTTGGACTGATGCCCTGTTCCACTCCAGAGTCGTGTGAAAACCACTTCTCAGGTTTCTTTCTTTTTTCTTTTTTTTCTTTTTCTTTTCTGCTTTATCTCCCCTGTACACAGCTGTATATCTTAGTTGCACGTCCTTCTAGTTGTGGGATTCAGGTTTCAATTTTTGTTTTGTTTTGCTCCTGGGCAGAGTTAATTGATCCTCCCCTATTCCCACCCGTCCTCGCCCAACACACGTTCTTGCAGCAGCCCTTCCCCCACAGGCCCTTGGATTAGATGTCTGATTAGGATGGACAATGGAAACAAACCAGGCAGCCATTCTCCAGAACTGTGAGAAAATAAATTTCTTTTGCTTAAGCCACCCTGTCTGTGGTACTTTGTTATAGCAGCCTGAGCAGACTCATACAGGAAGCCAAAGAGTGGGCTGTGATCTAGGCTTGACCAATTCATCTCTTCTGGGATGCTGAATCCTGAATAAGTGACACTTATTCACTTATAAGGTAGGGAGATGGTTGGGTCCCAGGCATCACGGCAGTGGGATAGGCTGACCTGCCTCCAGTTTCCACCCAATAAATTCCTTTCCTTTACTTAATATATCCAGATCCCGATACAGTTGCTTGTCATCAAGAGCCCCGAGAGATACAGTAGGAAAGGGGATCAGAAGTTGGTAACTAGAGGCGATCAAGGAAAGAAAGGGAGATTTTGTTTTGTTTTAAGTGAAAGTCACTGAATTTGTTTAATGGCCATTAGGATGAATGGCTTCACTTTCCACTGAACTCTACTCATCAGACAGTTATAAGCTCACCCAGATTCAAGGGCAGGGGATATAGATCCAATCTCTTGATGGAGAGAGTGTCAAAGAATTTGTAGCCATGTTTTAATACTGCTGTAGCTGCCACTCTAATAAGTTTTTGAAGATTTCCTCATGTTTTGATTAAAGTGATTAAAGTGAAACCCTTAAAATAGAGAGGGCCTGTTAGACATGGATGGGAGACTGTAAAATGGAGGGACATAAAGAATTTTCATCCTATTCAAGGCCAATCACAGGAAGAAGGGAGGTAGTTGGTACTAACTGCAAAGAAGAAAGCCAGAAAGACACTATCCATCCGTCTCCTTCCAGACTTGAGTGTTTGGGAAAGATGATAATAGCAAGGAAACAGTGTATTTCATGACATTATCTTAGTTCAGGGCTAAAGTGCAGTGAGGAGATAAGTAGGAAACAAGGACTTGAACTTGAATCCACAGTAACCTCTGAGTTCTTTGCAACTCAAAAATTGCCATGACTCAGTTGATTTAACAAATATAATACAATATATAGGAGGGGGTAGCACTGCCCACTATCCATCCCCCTTCATCCTTCGTAATACAATTCTGATTTTATTCAGGAAGCCGCTTCATCCCATATGCAGAGGTGGATTCTGTTATGTCTAAGCCACTCAGAGTGTAGCATTCCCCTGCCTTTTATTGACTAGGTGGGGGAGAAAAGGAGACACTGTCCAAAATTGGTCTACTCAGGCAGAAAGGAATGGCTTTTACATGTTGTGTTTGCAAGAGAGAGTCTCTCTCTTCCACTGGACATGAACAAGGACTCATTTTGTCTCAAGTTCTGCTGACAGCTTTTGTTAAGTCTTTGAGGGCAGCCAGCCTGAGGCCAAAGCCAAAATGTCAAGGAGGGCAGAGAGGAAAGAGGGAAAGGATAGAATGTGGCCTTGGTGACATCACTGAGCTTCTGAAGCAATCAATCCAGATTTCTTATACTTTGAGATATATTTCCTTTTTGTTTAAGCCTGTTTAAGTCCGGGATTGTTACTTGCAACCAAAGGCATCCTAATGGACGCATAGGTATTTACTGAGTACCTAACAAAAGGATAAAAAACTCTCTTTCTGAAAGGAGCGCCTAATGAATAGGGAGGGGAAACTTGGCATTTAATGAAGAATAAAGAATACTGACCTGGAGGCCAGGAGCTCTAAACCTAGCTATGCGACCCTGAGCAAGTCACCGAATCTGACTAGATCTCACCCTCTACATCCATGAAATGAGAAGGTGGCTGCATGTTTCCTAAGATCCCCTATGATTAAACGATTCTGTCTTAGTGAATGTCAACTCGAGGAAAGATGACTCCCTCACTTTTTTCTGTTAAGCATCACTGGTCCACAAAGAAAGGAACAGTTAAGGCCTACAGAAAGGCAAAAAGCAATTTAATTCTCTCTTAGAAAATATTTCTACTTATTCATTTTAAAGATTGGCACCTGAGCTAACAACGGTTGCCAATCTTTTTTTTCCTTCTTCTCCCCAAAGCCCCCCCAGTACCTAGTTGTATATTCTAGCTGTAGGTCCTTCGAGCTTTGGCATGTGGGACGCTGCCTCAGCATGGCCTGATGAGCAGTGCCATGTCCGCGCCCAGGATCTGAACCGGTGAAACCCTGGGCCACCAAAGCAGAGCACGCGGACTTAACCACTTGGCCACAGGGCTGGCCTCCTTATTCATTTTAATAACAAAATATAGTAATCTGTGAACTAATAAATACAACAGATACCAAAAATCACTTAATAAAAAATGTTTGCTATTACATATCTAGTAAAGTGAGGAAAAGAAATAGGAAAGGAAATTGGTGGTATAAAAGAAAAGGGAGGGAAGGCAGAGAGTGAGACATGAAGACATTAAATGGAGACAGAAGATAGAGAAGAACCATTGCGGAAAAGCTGAGAAGGACACAGATACTGGGAAAGTAAACGATAAGAAGCAAGATAGCCAGGTTCACAGACACCGAGTCTCGACCATGTATGAAAAATACACTCAGAACAAAAAACACACACAAAGGCCTGGAAACAGACACTCCTGAAGTGACAAACACAAAGGCAGTTATGGGGCAGATGAGAAAACGACTCCAAAAAACAGGAAGAGATAGATGGAAGCAAGGGAAGAAAAATACAAGGAACTGAAATAGATTTTGTGGTGTACTCTTAAGCCACAGCCTGTTTACTTTGGCTGTGGTCATTAAAATAATGTAGCTTATTGACCTATAAGAGCTTCCCAGAAATTTGATGCTACCTGCTAGGATGACTTATAAATGCCCTACCTTGTTATCTCACATAGGGACACACTTAGAGTCCCCCAAAACTTACAAAATTTTCCAGTGTCAAGAGAAGAGTGTGGGTGATGTGTAATGGGGGGGATCTCAGGGGAGGAGGAAGGAAATCCAGGTTTTGGTTTCAGTCTGACAACTGCTAGCTATAGGCCACTTCACTTCCCTAAAACTCTGTTTCCTGCTTTGTAAGTGAGGTAATTGGGCTAGGTTATATTTAGCTCTTCCCATCTTTAATATTTATAGTTCTGAATGTGGACTTCTGATGGTAATTGCTGGACATTGCAGAATGTAGTTGTCTTTGTCTTCTAAAAACCATAATGAAGGCCATTGGACAACTTTTGGGAGCCAAAAGAATTTTCCAGCAGAGCTAGCAAATTAGTATCTCTAAGATTTAAAAGTTAATTATAAAAACTGAACTCACGCTTTCATTCATGTGCAAACTAGTGGGAACCTACTAGAAAAATAAAAAGCAACACCAGAAAGAAACCTTAGTTTTGAAAAGGAAATGGAAATACTGTTTTGTTTTTGTTTTTGTTTTTTTGGGTTTTTTTTTGTCAGTGCCATCCTTTTGGAGATGAGGGGAAGTTTGGAGGCATCAATGAGAGCATGAGCAGAGCCCAGAACCATCTAGAGATTCAGTCCTTGTCCCTCTTACCAATGTTTTGTTGTTGTTTTAGACAATTTTTTGTTTGAAAATACACACATGACCTATAATATATTCTTGCTGTTAAATAAGGGCACAATTCAGAAAAACATAAGGTAAAAGTGAAAGTGATACTTAATGACCTCTCTTCCCCAATTTCACTCCCCTCCTTGGGGGTAACCACTGAGAAGTTTGTTTTGTCCTTCCAGAACTCTCCCAATACATGCATATTCATGTCAACATGTACCTACCTATACTTATTTATATTTAGTTCATTCTGTTTGTTATTGTTCACATATTATATTCCACGATTTTTCTGCAACTTGATTTTTTCCAGTACTTTCACATACACATAGGCACACAAACGCACACACCACTCAATGTTTTTCACATTTTTTTTTAATCAGAGAAGGAATGCTAAAAATATTTTTGAGGAATATGTGGAAAGGAGAGACAGTGTTACTCCTTTGACTTTCTTGTATCTTTGAAAGACTCAGGTTATTATAAGCACCAGAACAGGGGCTTTCTCCTGTACAGAGGTTGCCTACTCCACAGCCATGTCTCTGTTTCTTCCTTGCCGACAGAACATGATTTTGTTCAGATACATGGTGGCCATGAACTTGAGGGAAGACTAGACCTTTTCCAGTCCCAGGAGGTGGCTTTTGGTTAGCCTAAGTCAGTGGTTCTCAAACTTGACCTACATCAGAGTCATCTGGAAGGCTTGTTAAAATACAAATTGGTGGGTCTCACTTTCAGATTTTCTGATTCTCGTGGGGCCCAAGAATTTGCATTTCTAGCAAGTTTCCAGGTGATGCTGATGCTGCTGGTCCAAGGACCGCACTTTGAGAACCAATTTGCTTGCCAGTGATTGACTTAGGACCGAACATATGCTATAGCTCTGGACAGTGAACCCTTAGGGGCAATCTACCGGGGGGATTCTGGGGCACAAGAAGTAAGGATTCCCTGTCAGTTTTTGGACATAGTGATGTTTAAGGATGTGATGCTGGGAACTGCTGCAGCCGTCTTAGTTTTATGAAGGAAGTGGCTGACACGCTAACGATAGCAAAGCAAAGAGAGGGAAGAATCTGGGTTACCGATGACATTATTGAGTTATAGATTAACCAACCCTGGAACTGCCCTGTCTTCAGACAACCTGACATGTAAGATAGTAAAATATTTCTTCTTGTTTAAGCTATTTGAGTGGAATTTTCTGGCACTTGCTGCAGAAAGTCACCTAACTGACACATAGACCTCTATCTCAGTGCCCAGGGAGAGTCCAGCTGATGCAGATGCAGAGCAATTTACCTAAAGCCAGATTTTGGACATTTTTACGTTATTCCGAATTTTCAATAATGCTGCAAAAGTAACAGTATTTAAAAAAATATCTTGGCATATTTCCACAGGTCATTTTCCCAGAAATGAAATTACAATGTCATAAGCATGCACATTTCTAAGTCCTTGTAGTATTTCCACATTTCTTCCCAAAGCAATTGTTTTAATTTACACTCCATTCAGAAATCTGTGAGAATCCACTTAGTCGCATTCTTTTTCTTAGTCTTAGGTAACTGAATTGACGAGAAATGGGGTCTCATTGTTTTAATTTGCTTTTCTTTGATTACCAGTTGTCTGAACATTTCCCACGTATTTGTTTACTAGTTGCATTTCCTCTTTCTTACTTTTATTCGATGGAAAGCACTTAGCAGCGTCTGGTACCCTTAGCCGTTTAATGTTTGTTTAACCAGATGTTTTTGGATGTCTCTGTTGATATCCCTGCCCTTGCCTATTTATCGGGACTCTGTATTTTTCTCATTAATTGTTTATATAATTAAAATGCCTCTTTGGGGGAGTGTAATTTTTTAAAAAAATATTCTTTTTTTCTAGTTTGCAGTTGATTGTTTATTTGGGGTTGACTTTAGTTTTGTATGATTCAGAAATTTAAAAGTTTTATGAGGATCTTTTACTTTTTTCCTCCTAGGCTTAGAAATCTTTCTTCCTTCAGAGTCTTTGATCAGTATTTAGTTCTGTTATATTCTGAGTTTTCTATAGCTTCTGAATGTATTTGCGTGTATTCAGAGGAGTTGTGTGCCCCAAAACTGGCATTATTAAAAGGGACTTATTGATACCTTCAAGTCCCTGCTTCTTAGCTCTCTACTTTAAAAAAAGATTGCGGTAAAAAACACATAACAGTGGGGCCTTCCGGTGGTGTAACATTTCTCAGGGCCAGTCTTCCTCACCAAAGAAAAACAACAAAACCCCACATAACATTAAATTTACAGTAACTATTGTAAAGTGTACGGTTCAGTAGTGTTAAGTCTATTCAAATTGCTGCTTAGCAGATCTCTACAACATTTTCATCTTGCAAAATTGAAACTCTATACCCACTAAACACTAATTCTCCCTCTCCCCTCTTCTGAGCCCTTGGCAACTACCTTTGTACTCTCTGTTTCTATGGCTTTTACTAATTTAGATACTTCCTATGAGTGGAATCATACAATATTTGTCCTTTTGTGACTGGCTTATTTTGCTTTGTATAATGTCCTTGAGGTTCATGAATGTTGTAGCATGTGAGAGGATTTCCCTTTTCTTTTAAAGGCTGCATAACATTCCATTGTACACATGTCACATTTTCTTTGTCTGTTCATCCATTGATGGATATTTGGGTTGTTTCCATATCTTGGCTGCTGTGAATAAAGCTGCAGAGAACATGGGAGGGTAGATATTTCTTCAAAATCTTGCTTTGAATCCTTTTGCTAAGGTGATGGTGGTGGGGTTGAGATATTTAGCAAGGAGAGCTGGCAAAATGGAATGTAAATTATAAAAGAGAGGAAGGAAACCGTGATTTCTGGCTTAGGAGGTGTCATTCCCTGGGGTGGGAAATATGACAGGAAGAAGTTTAGCTGGAACGGAGCTGGGGAGACGTGATAAGTTCAGGTTTGGATGTGCTGAGTTTGAGGTGCCTACAGGACGTAACAGTGGAGTGGTCAGCATCATTGGATATCTGGAAGGAGCGGTCTGGGCTAGAACGAGAGACATGGACCCTGAATTGTGCTTTAAGAAATAACTGGAAGCCGTAGAAGTGATTCTTTTATTTGCTGAGGCCTTGAGGTGGGTCTCTTTCCGCTGATGAGAAGATAATGTTGAATCACTTAGAACCTCACTTCAAATGTTCTTGCCAAATATTTACTTGCTACTGAGCAGGGCAGCTTCAGCCTCCCCCAGAAGCAGTTCCCAGCAACTCTCAGCATGTCCTGCTTAGGACAGTGTTCTTACCTTCCTGAATCTTCACCTTTGCTAGAGACCCATGCACTCCATACGGTTAAAGGACAAAGCAGGCCTGAGGGGGAGGTTCTAAGCTATGAGTTGCAGACCCTAGATGTTGGGATCCAACTCCTAGCTTTCTACTACAACTTCAAATTCTACCCTCACCACTAAGGGCCCAAAGCCAGAGTACAGAGGAATGAAAGCAAGGCTGTTTCTGAATGTCACTGTCTTGGTCAAGAGTCGCTCAAGCAGAAGAGCAGAGCAAGTGGCTGAAAGCAAGAGCATCCCCAGCATCTCCTTGCTCCTGAACCTGACTCTTACTCCCCTGGCCCATAAGATGGCTGCTTTTTGTGTTAAACCACTCAGATCTTTCTTTAGTTTTCTTGAAAACTGGGTATCTTTGTCCTGCAGATGGGACTCACATTGCCCACTTTGTTTCAACAGAGGGCAGTAGAGAACAACAAACAGCTTACATTTCTAAGCCCAGAAAAAAGCAAAACAAGTCAGTCTACAACATTATCCCAATGTCAAGGTACCCAAAACGTGACACATTGTGCTTCATGTGTTCATGAATAAGAGAGATCTTTGTGGAGGCAGGGCAGCCCCTGGAGAGTCAACAACTTTTAGATGACACTTCCTCGTTCAAACAAGAGTTTAGCTATGTGCAAATTATAGAAGGCTTTATGGAGAAGGAGTTTGGTCTTGAAGAATGAGTATGAGTTGGTGAGATAGTTTGGTTCACAGAAAACAACATGGGTGAAAACATGGCAACACATGGCAAATTTGGGAACAGCAAGAGGTTTGGTATTGGTGGAGCACAGGATTTGGGTGGGAACAGCAGTGATAGATACCCTCTCTGATGCTATGTGCCACCCTGAAGGGTTTACATGTCATCTTGAAGCGTTGAAGATCCTAAAGGCAATGGGAAGTCATCGAAGGATTTTGACCAGGGCTGGAACCTGGTCTGTTAGGCAGTTTTGGTTTCTTGTTTATTTTTTTGTTTTTAATTGAGGTATATCTTGGTATTGTCAGTCTTTTTAATTTTAGCCAATCAAGTGAGTGTATAATGATATCTCATTGAGTTTTAATTTGCGTTTCTCTGATAAGTGTTGATGTTTAGTATCTTTTCATGTGCTTATTTGGCGATTTGGATATCCTCTTTTATGAAGTGTCTGTTTAAATCTTTTGCTCGCTTTTTAATTGGGTTGTCTATCTTCTTATTGATTAGTAGGAGTTCTTTGTATATTCCAGATATGAATCCCTTGTTAGATATACCCTTTAGAAAAACAGATATACCTATTACAAGGCCTAGTGTATGGCTGCTCACTTTCTAAACGATGTCTTTTGATGAGCAAAAACTTGATAAGTCTTTGAAAACAGTATAGAAGTGGGATTGGAATGAAGCAAGACTGAGGAAGGAAGACTAGTTGAGACTCTGTTTCAATAATTTAGGCAAGGAGTAATTAGGACATGAAATAATAATAATAATAATAATAATAATAGCAAGCAGTGTGTGCAGGCACCATTCTAAGCACTTTAACTTTTTTTTCCAATTATTTTATTGAGGTCATGTTAGCTTATAACATTGTATAATGTCAGATGTACATTATTATATATCAGTTTCTGTGTAGATTGCATCATGCTTACCATCAATAGTCTAAATTTTATCCATCACCATACACATGTGTCCCTTTACCCCTTTCACCCAACCCCTACCCCCTTCCTTTCTGGTAACCACTAGTCTATTCTCTTTATCCATGTGTTTGCTTATCTTCCATATATGAGTGAAATCATACAGTGTTTGTCTTTCTCTGTCTGGCTTATCTTGCTTAACATAATACTCTCAAGGTCCATCCATGTTGTTGCAAATGGGACAATTTTGTTTTTTTTTATGGCTGAGTAGTATTCCATTGTGTATGTATACTACATCTTCTTTGTCCACTCATCAGTTGATGGGCACTTGGGTTGCTTCCACTTCTTGGCTATTGTGAATAACGCTGCAATGAATATAGGGGTGCATAAATATCTTTGAATTGTTCATTTCATGTTCTTTGGATAAATAACCAGTAGTGGGATAGCTGGATCATATGGTATTTCTATTTTTAATTTTTTGAGAAATCTCCATACTGTTTTCCATAGTGGCTACACCAGTTTGCATTCCCACCAGCAGTGTATGAGGGTTCTCTTTTCTCCACATCCTCTCCAACAATCGTCATTTTTTGTCTTGTTAATTATAGCCATTCTAACAGGTGTAAGGTGATATCTCATTGTAGCTTTGATTTGCATTTCCCTACAATTAGTGATATTGAACATATTTTCATGTGCCTGTTGGCCATCTGTATATCCTCATTGGAAAAATGTCTGTTCCTATCCTCTGCCCATTTTTCGATTGAATTGTTTGTTTTCTTGTTGTTGAGTTGTATGAGTTCTTTATATATTTTGGAAATTAATCCCTTGTCGGATATATGATTTGCAAATATTTTCTCCCAGTTGGTGGGTTGTCTTTTCATTTTGTTCACAGTTTCCTTTGCCTTGCAGAAGCTTCTTAGTCTGATGTAGTTCCAATTGTTTATTTTTTGTTTTGTTTCCCTTGCCCAAGTAGACATGGTATTCAAACAGATGCTGCTAAGACCAATGTCAAAGAGTGTACTACCTATATTTTCTTCCAGGAATGTTATGGTTTCAGATGTTACATTCAAGTCTTTAATCTGTTTTGAGTTAATTTTTGTGTATGATGTAAGATAAGGGTCTACATTCGTTTTTTTGCATGTGGCTGTCCAGTTTTCCCAACACGATTTATTGAAGAGACTTTCCTTTCTCCATTGTATGTTCTTGGCTCCTTTGTCAAAGATTAGCTATTCATAGATGTATGGTTTTATTTCTGGGCATTCCATTCTGTTCCATTGATCTGTGTGTCTATTTTTGTGCCAGTACCATGCTGTTTTGATTGCTATAGATTTGTAGTACATTTTGAAGTCAGGGATTGTGATGCCTCCAGCTTTGTCTTTTTTCTCAGGGTTGCTTTGGCTATTTGGGTCTTTGTTGTTCTATATAAATTTTAGGATTCTTTGTTCTGTTTCCACGAAGAAAGTCATTGGGATTCTGATTGGGATTCTGATTGGGATTGCATTGAATCTGTAGATTGTTTTAGGTAATATGGACATGTTAACTATGTTTTTTTCTTCCAACCCATGAGCATGGAATATCTTTCCATTTCTTTATGTCTTCTTCAATTTTCTTTCAATAATTCCTAGATATTTTATTATTTTTGTTGCAATTGTGAATGAGATTGTATTCTTGACTTCTCTTTGTGATAGTTCATTATTAGTGTATAGAAATGCAACTGATTTTCTTAAGTTGATTTTTTACCCTGCAACTTTGCTATAGTTGTTGGTTATTTATAGTAGTTTTCTGGTGGATTCTTTAGGGTTTTCTATATGTCGAATCATGTCATCTGCAAATAGTGAGAGTTTCACTTCTTCCTTTCCAATTTGGATAGCTTTTATTTCTTTTTCTTGCCTAATTGCTGTGGCCAAAACCTCCAGTACTATGTTGAATAAGAGTGGTGAGAGTGGGCACCCTTGTCTTGTTCCTGTTCTCAGAGGGATGGCTTTCAGTTTTTCACCATTGAGTATGATGTTGTCATTGGGTTTGTCATATATGGCCTTTATCATGTTGAGGTACTTTCCTTCTATACCCATTTTATTGACAGTTTTTAAAATAATAAATAGATGTTGGATCTTGTCAGATGCTTTCTCTATTTAACCTCCTTCTGCTGACTTTGGGCTTTGCTTGTTCTTCTTTTTCTGGTTCTGTTAGTTTAAAATTACTTAGAGATTTTTCTTGTTTGTTGAAGTGGGCTGTATTGATGTAAATTTCCCTCTTAGAACTGCTTTTGCTGCATCCCATAAGAGTTGGTATGTTGTATTTTCATTTTCATTTGTCTCAAAGTATTTTTTGATTTCTTCTTTGATTTCTTCATTGATCCAATGGTTGTTCAGTAGCATGTTGTTTAGTCTCCACATATTTGTGGCTTTCCCAGCTTATTTTTGTAGTTGATTTCTAGTTTTGAAGTGCTGTGGTTGGAAAAGATGCTTGATATATGGTTTCAATCTTCTTAGGTTTATTGAGGCTTGCCTTGTTTCCCTACATATGGTCTATCTTTGAGAATGTTCCATGTGCACTTGAAAAGAATGTGTATTCTGCTGTTTTTGGACGGAATGTTCTATACATATCTATTAAGCCCATCTGGTCTAGTGTTTCCTTTCAGGCCACTGTTTCCTTGTTGACTTTCTGTCTGGATGATCTATCCATTGATGTAAGTGGGATGTTGAGATCTCCTACTATCATTGTGTTGCTGTCCATTTCTCCCTTTAGGTCTGTTATTTGCTTTATATACTTTGATGCTCCTGTGTTAGGTGCATATATATTTGTAAGTGTTATTACCTCTTGGTGGAATGTCCCTTTTTTCATTATATCCTGCTCCTCCTTGTCTTTCATTATCTTTTTTATCTTGAAGTCTGCTTTGTCTAAGTATGACAACATCTGCTTTTTTTTACTTGCCATTTGCTTGGAGTATTGTCTTCCATCCCCTCACTCAGAGTCTATTTTTGTCTTTATAGCTGAGATGTGTTTCCTGGAGTCAGCATATTGTTGGGTCTTGTTTTTTAATCCATCCAGCCACTCTGTGTCTTTTGATTAGAGGACTCGATCCATTTACATTTAAAGTGATTGTTGATATATGAGGGCTTAATACTGTTATTTTATCTCTTGTTTTCCAGTTGTTCTATATTTCTATTGTTTCTCTTCCCTTGTCTTTCTGATTGCCATTTCAGTTTCATGGTTTTCTGTGATGGTTTTCTCAGTTTTTTCCTTATTTTTGATTTGTGGCTCTGTTCTGATTCTTTGTTTAGTGGTCACTATGAGGTTTGTATAAAAGATTTCATAGATGAGATAATCCATTTTCTGATAGCCTCTTGTCTCCATTAGCCTAAGCAGGTTCCATCCCTCTTCTCTTCCCCTTCTGAGTTATTATTCTCAGAAATTATTCTGTTTTGTTTTGTGAGTTTGTCACTAAATTGAAGTGTTTATAGTTGTGGGGATTTTTTTGTGTGTGTTTTTTTTTTTTTTTTTGGTCAGGAAGATTGGCTCTGAGCTAACATCTGTTGCCAACCTTCCTCTTTTTGGTTGAGGAAGATTGTCCCTAAGCTAACATCTTGTGCCAATCTTCTTCTATTTTTTTTACGTGGAACCTGCCATAACATGGCTTGATGAGCAGTGTGTAGGTCTGTGCATGGGACCTGAACCTGCTAGCCCTGGACCACTGAAGCAGAGCATGTGAACTTAACCACTATGCCACTGGGCTGGCCCCTAAAGTTATTTTTGATGCTTTCCTTCCCTTTATCTTTTATGTTACAATTCAGTGTTTGCTAACCTGTTCTGATAGAAAGCTGCAAAATTTTCTGATTTTGTCTGTCTATTTATCTCCTTGCTCAAAGCTTTGTAGATTTTTGTTCAAGATATGAGGGTGTCCTTCATCATTTCTTGTAAGGGAGGTCTATTGGTGATGAAATCCCTCAGCTCTTGCTTATCTGGGAAAACTGTCTTTTCTCCATTGTATCTGCAGGATGGTTTCTCTGGATAAAGTATTCTTGGCTGAAAGTTTTTGTCTTTCAGTATTTTGAATATATCATCCCATTCTCTTGTAACCTGTAAGGTGTCTGCTGTGAAATCCACTGAAAATCTCAGAGAGGTTCCTCTGTAGGTTATTTTCTTCTGCCTTGCTGCACTTAATATTTTTTCTTTGTCATTGACTTTTGCCAGTTTTCATGTTATATGCCTTGGAGAAGGTCTTTTTGCTTTGATGCAATTAGGAGTTCTACTGGCTTCATGTACTTGTGAATCCAGTTCTTTCCCCAGGTTTGGGAAATTCTCAGCTATTTCTTTGCACAAGCTCTCTGCTCCTTCTCTCTCTGGAATATCTGTAATCCTTATCCTGATTTTCCTAATTGAGTTTGATATTTCTTGAAGAATTCCTTCTTTTTTTAAAAAAAAAAATCTTAGTTCTCTCTCTTCCTCTGCCTGTAGCATTTCTATATTTATGTCCTCTAATTCACTAATTCTGTCTTCCATAATATCACCTCTATTTTTTTTTATGGTTTCTAGATTATTTTTTATCTCATTAATTATGTTCTTCATATCCAGAATTTCTGTTTGGTTTTTTTTTTTTAATAGTTTCCATCTCTTTGGTGAAGTATTCCTTCTGCTCATTAGTTTTATTCCTGAGCTACTTGGACTGTCTTTCTGAGTTTTCTTGTAATGCTTTGAGTTTCTTTATGACAACTATTCTGGATTATCTGGCATTTAGTTTGTAAATTTCTATGACTTCAGGATTTTCGGAGACTTGTTATTTACCTTCTATTCTGAAATGTTACTGTAGTTCTTCATGGTGTTTGATGAATGGATCCTTTGCTGGTGCATCTGTGATAGTATCAGGTCACAGGTTCCACCTGGCACCAGTGGGGCAGAGTAGGAGCTGTGTTTTCTGATCCCACCCTGTCTGCTGGAAGTTGTGCAGGTAGGGCTACTCTGCATTTGCCCATGTTTGCTGCAGCCATTCTGCTGGTTGCCCTCATGTGGCCATGGCCTCTGCACCGGGCAGGTGAGTCAGGCACCCTAGGCAGCGCCTCTGTGCTTGGCAGGGGGCCTGCTGAGATACTGTGTGCTAGATGGGAGAAGTGTCTACGTGGGGGCTGAGCCACCACTCGGTAGGTCCCATGGGCTGCTGTGCTCTATGAGCAGGGATGCCTCTGAGTGGGCAAGGTGCATTCCACCTATGCCCTGCTCAGGGACAGGCACCTTCACAGTGGCTGAGCCACCACCACTCAGTGTAGAGAGTTCCCACCAGCATGGCTGCCACGGCTCAGTGGGTGTTCCTGTTGGCTGAGCTGCAACTCCAAAAGTGTTTGTGCAAGCTGGACTGTCCCTCCCTCCTCTTACAGTCATGAAGGCAACAGTGTGAGGATCGATGACCTGGCTTGCTGCCACCAGGGAGGGGTAGCAGTGAACTCACCTAGTTCCACTGCCTCCTGGGGATCCAATCCACCAACCTTCAGATGTATCTGAGTGGATCTCTCGGAAGTCCTTTTGTGCTGTACAGGGAGTGCTCTGCTGGTTAGTGGACTTTCACTGTAACTTAGAGGGGAAAGACTAAGGGAACAACTCAGTCTGCCATGATGCTGGCATGACTCCCACTTTAACTTATTCAATCCTCACATCAACCCTGTGAGGTAGTTGTACTATTATTGTCCCTGTTTTACAGATGAAAAAAACCAAGGCATGGAGAGATTAAGTCACTTACTCAAAGTTTTATACTGCTAACAACTGGCATGAGGGAAAGAAATTTGAGAGGACTTAATTATTGATTGGATGGGAATGATGAAGGAGAGTCAGGGACCTAGGATAATTTGAAGGATTTTGACTTAGGTAACAAAGTAGATCATAGAGAAAGAAGTGCAAGTTTGGAAGAACAAATGAATTCCATTTTGGAAAAAAATTTTGAAGTAGAAATGCCTAATAAGTAGCTAAATATTTTTCACTTTTCTAGAATTCAGGAGAAAAGTGTTGAGTAAAGATAAAGACTTGGGAATCATCAGCATATAGGGAGCAGAGCAGAGTTTCTTAACCTCAGTGCTAGTGACATTTGAGGCTAGATAATTCTTTGTTGTGGGGGCCATTCTGCCCATTGGAGGACATTTAGCAGTATTCTTGGCCTCTACCCAGTGGATACCAGGAGCATTTGGTTTTAACAACCAAAAATGTCTCTAGACATTGGCGAATGTCCCCAGGGAACAAAATCACCTCACTTGAGAACCACCAGTATAGAAGTAGTCACGAGTGTGAATAAAATCATTTAGAAGAAGTGAGAAATTTACAGCATCATGTTTCTCAATACTTTAAAGTCCATTCTCAACCTTTCAAGTGTAAACATAAATTTTTTTCATTTTCCTTTAATTTTATCTGAAGTTTCAAAATTGGTTTGTCAAATTTACAAGTATAAAATTGATTGTAATGCTGAATAAGCTTTTCAGTCTACACCCCTACTTCTCTTTCCCCCTCCTACTCTGATATACCCCATGGAGGAGTCTCTCCTTATTTAGATAAGTACACTGAGAACAGAAAGCTGAACAAACACCAATATTTGATGAGCCAGTGAAGATAGAGGAACATTCAAGGAGAGTAACAAGAAACATCAGAAGGGCACCAGGAAGAGAACCCTAATAAGTCTTGATGAAAGGGATGATGAACAACATCAAAGTATTTTGGCCCTGAAAAGTGCAATGATATTTCACAATAGATTATGTCCTGCCCCTGGGGTTCATAAGTTACTTCATAGAAAAGTGAGAGGATTCTGAGTACTCCCTGGCCTTAGAGTGAAAGGAGCATTTCCTGTGACAGGACCCAGGGCTGCATCTAGGACAACTCAGGAGAGGAACCCTTGAAATTCAGAAAGAAAAGTGACTTCCTCTTCAAGGGAAGAAATAAGGAAGACTGTAGAGCAGCCACCTGGAGCCTGAGGAGATGGCCTAACGTTTTAATCTTGAAGGGAAGACTAGAAAACCAGCTCTGGGCTCCACTGAGGTTCTCACCTATTCTAGGAGAGTATTGTTGCATGGCATGCATTAGAAACTGGGCCCTGCCATTCTTCTTTTGCTCATCTCCATGTCTTTAAAAAAGTGGTTTTTAAAAAATCTTCTAGCCAATTGTGAGTTAACCAAGAGAAAGATTTAAATATCTTGACATTTCTGCTAACATAGCCTCTGGAGCAGTTATGCCCTTGGTGGCTGGTTAGAGTAGTAGCACTGATACACTAGCTCTCCAAGATTTTTAAAATAAAGGTCTGCTGGTAGTTTAACAGTTTTCTCTTTATCTTTGGTTTTCAGCCATTTGAATATGATGTATTTGGGTGATGTGTGTGTCTGTGTATTTATTCTGCCTGTGGTTCTCTCAGCGTCTTGGATCTGTGGCTTGATGACTTCCACTATTTTTGAAAAATTCTTGGCCATTATTTCTTCAAATGTTTCTTCTGCCCTATTCTTTCTTTCTTCTTTGGAATTTCAATTACATATGTATTAGACCATTTTATATTGTGCCAGTTTTTGGATGTTCTGTTCTATTTTCTCTTTTTCACTCTTTTTTTCTCTTGGAATTTCAGTTTGGGTAATTTCTGTGAACCATCTTCAAGGTACTAATTATTTCTCAGATGTATGGAGTCTACTGATGAGCCTAATGAATATATTCTTCCTCTCTCTTACCATGTTTTAAAATTTTTTTAACATTTCCTTTTGATTCTTCTTATGGTTTCTATCTCTCTGCTGAAATTCCCCATCTATTCATGTTGTCTGTGTTTTCCACTAGAGCTTTTAACATATTACTTATAGTTGTTTTAAATTCCCTGTTTGATAGTACTAACATCTGGATCATCTCCGAGACAGTTTCTATTACTTGTGTTGTCTTTTGACAAGGTTGTTTTTGTCTTGCTTTTTTTGTGTATTTTTATCATTTTTAATTGAATTCTGAACATAGGATGGTAGAGACTGAGGTAAATTGTATTCATGCTTGGACACGGGCACCCTTTTCTTCTGTTAAGCTATTAGTGCACAGGGTTGCAATTTAGTCAGGAGTTGAGCCAGGCTTGGATTTTGTTGTTGCCATAGTTACCTTTGATTCTGCTAGTGTTATTTTGTGCTTGGGGTGAGAGCTGATTTTCCTGAAGGGTTTTTCTCCATGTTCCTGCTCTACCCTCAACTTTAGGCCTTTCCTATGTGCCTGTACCTCAGAAGGTCTCTTTCCAGGGGTTGAATGCCATTACTTCTATTGAAAAAAGAGACAACAAGCCCAAAATGGAGTCACTTGTACTAAGCCTATGTCACCAAACCAAAACTTCATACCTAGTTTAATTGCAGTTTTCATCTTTCTCAGGAATGGAATCTTAACCCAGTCAATCTGGAATTACCTGGCCAGCACTAGTGAGTTAATCTACCTGATAGACCCCTGCTGTCCCCCAAAGGAAGGTGACCTTGTCTGAAACAATCCACTTTTTTACTAGTAACTTCCTTGTCTCACCCTCTTCTGCCTCTAAAGTTAAATTCTTTTAGGCAGTTAGGGGAGAGATCAAAGTTTCTTCTAGAGTCTTCTGTTCTTAAAAATAATCAAGTCAAAGAGACACATTTTTGAGTGGCCAATTCTGATCCCCCAGGATACTTTCACTCTACAATCAATAATCATTTTTTCTAACACTCACACTTTTCTTCATATTTTAATTCCAGTCACAAACTCAAAGCTCCTTTCTGCTCTGCTAATACAGGTGAAGGACAGGATGTGTTCTTGTTGTTTTTATATCTGTCTTCTGCATGTATCCTGTCTTTGTCATTATAACAAGAGTTCCTCAGGGCAGAGACTCCTGTCTTTTCTTACTTCTTCATCTTCTTCTCCCACCCCAACCCCATCTCTTTTGTCAGTAGAGTCAACAAATAGTTAGAACACTGGGTGTTGATTGAATCACCAAGTCTCTAATTGGCCCCTTCCCCTTGGGCAAGTTCTCCCTTGCTCAGTGTTTGGTGCTATTGCCAATGTCAGGGAGGGGGAAAGTCTCCCTTCTACCCTTCTTGTGTTCTTATGGCTGGACTCATAATAAAATTGACAGAAGACCAGATTAACAGGAGAAAAATCCAATTTAATGTGTACCCATTGGAGATAATAAAAATAGTGCTCTCCAAGATAGGCAAACCAGGCTGCTTTTATGTCTTTTTACACACAAAAAACCCCAATAAATTTGTGAGGAATGACAGGATAAAGAAACTTACATTGGGGGTTACCTAATAAGAGAGGAATTTAAACAGACTTTAGGCTTGAGGTAGTACATTAGTCAAAGTAACAGGGTTTGTTTATACAGGTTTCCCAGTCCTGAATTCCCTAGCTCTGGTAATAGGACGTCTATCTTCTGGTGCAAAGAAGGTACCATTCATATGGGAGATTTATTCCACTTTTCAAGGAGAATAGAGAGACGAGGGTCAAAATGCCTTTCTAATTTTTTTAACATTGGCTGCTTCTCAAGTAACTTTACTTCAAAGTAATCAGTATGCCATTGTAGGATATTTAGGGGTGCACTGCCCTGGGTCCCAACAATAACCTCAGTATCATTTCTCTTCAGTGGTTCCAGAAGACCAACCTTCACTTCAGCAATTCTGCTAGGGCCCAAGTTCATTCCAGCCTGCCCACTTGCTCTGTACCTTTGCCATAGTAAACTCTTTTCCTGAGGCCTCTCCTGAGACTGGGACCCACAGGAAAGAACAGGTGCTGATCTGGGGACTCCCACTGTCTTCTTGCACAAAATAACTTTTCCCAGTTTCTAAACTGATAAACTGAGGTGCCATAGAGGGACTTTTTCATAAGGCTCCTCAACGAGCAACAGCACTAACTTTCATATTTGCAACTTTACTCAAATGCTACGGTCAGAGATCTCCTTTATTTACATTCCTGTCATTTTAGGATCTGTCCTTCCCAGTAATCTGTCAACCAATGCACAAGAGGAATGAATGGTGGGAACTTGGTATTGACGAGATTTGTTCCAAGCTGAGTCTGGATCTACCACACCTACATCTGTCTCTGACTCTTCATCTTCTAGTACTTCTGCTCTGAATACTTGATTAATAGGCCTCTCTGGCTCCTGATTCTTCTGCTTTCTCCCCAGGCAATGGCATACCTCTCCCCTCCTGGCATAGCATCTGTTTAGGACTACACTCAGGGTAAGCTATCTCTTTGTCCCCACCCTTCTGTATGTTGCCCCAGAGAACAGCCTGCCTGAGTGTGACCTAGGGTCCTGACTCTCTCTTTTCTCTGACAGGTCATGAAAGACTGGTCATCCTTAGCCTGGAAATCATCACTGAAGAGAAAGTAGAGTCTGGATCTGGAACTGTGTAAAACTGGAAATGAGTCAATGCTCAGCTTCATTATTAGCCTTTTAGACATTTGGGAACATGGTGGCTAGAACTGGAAGAGCTCCTAAAGAGCATCTGGTTATTGGCAAAAGAATAGACAAATCAATGGAGCAGACTAGAGAGCCCAGAGATAAACCCACATAAATACAGTCAACTGATCATTGACAAAGAATCAAAAGCAATACAATAGATAAAAGATATCTTTTCAACAAATGATGCTGGAACAACTGGACATCCACATGCAAAAAAGTAAACCTAGACACAGACATTACACCCTTCATAGAAATTAACTCAAAAAGGATCACAGGCTTAAATGTAAAATGCAAAAGTATAAAACTCCTAGAAGATAACAAAGGAGAAAAATCTAGATGACTTTGAGTTTGATGATGACTTTTTAGATACAACACCAAAAGTATGGTCCATGAAAGAAATAATCGGCAAGCTGGACTTAAAATTAAGACCTTTTGCTCTGCAAAAGACATTGTCAAGAGAATGAGAAGACAAGCCACGGATGGGGAGGAAATATTTGCAAAAGTCATATCTGTTAAAGAGCATCCCGTCCACCCCCCTCACTTTATGGAGGTCCAGAGAAGCAAACTGCCTTGCCGAAGACCCCACAGTGGCATAGCTGGGTCTAAGATCAGGTCTTGTCTCTCCCTCCCTGACCTAGGTCCTCAGAGATAAATAGGCCTCAGTTGTCCCTTACGTTGTCATGAGTCTTGGCTTCCTGGGAAATAGCCCTTCTCCCATATTATTTCTCTCTCCTCTTCTCATCAAAACTCTTCAGCACTCTGCTGTTCTAAAAAAGAGTGACTGGTGAACAAATTCACACTCTAAAATTAATGATCCACATAGCTTGGGATATTGGCATTTCTAAAAGGTTATTAAAGACAATACTTTAACACAAAGACATGAATTCCCTAAGGAATTTTCCTGGTGAGACTAGTGATGCTGGTGCATGGACCTGGCTGAGACCCCTCAAGCCAGAACCTCCATAACTCAGTCATTTTTTCTCCTTTCTTCCCCTTTTGTGGTTGCCTTCCTTCCCAGACTTCCTCCTCCTTTGCGATCAGGCGCTGATTGTAGTGTTGTCACAGGTGGCTCAGCTTTTGGGGAAAAGCCATAATGAGGAAATCCTAGAGAGGACTGATAAAACAATCACAGGGATCCACTGAAGGGTGGTCAGGGTACTAAGAGAAAGAGAAACAAAACCCAATCAAGCGGAGAAAAGAGAAAATAGCACCTTCTGATCAAGCAGCTGTAATCTGAAAGTATCTAGAGCTGGAATCATTTGAGGTTATAGCATTTATCTGTTCTTTCCAAACTGGGTCCATAATCTCCGGTCCCCACTGGAAGCAGTGGACTAGACTCTCTTAGTCTTTTAGTAATAGTGACAAAGACAAATCTATATGTCAGGTTCTGTGTTAAGTGTTATTTGTGGATTTTCTCATTTAATCCTCACAACATCATAATAAGGTAAGTACTAATGTAATTTCCATTTTACAGACAAGGCAATGAAGCTCAGAAAGGATGAGTAATATATTCAAGATTACACAGTAAGAGATGAGCCTTTTGATCTGAGTCTATGTCCAAAGTTCGTGCTCTTAATCACTGAGCTTTTCTGATTTTTTTAATTCTTTATCCCTTTCCCATTTCCAGACATATACATTTTATATGAAGCTGTCCCTTCCAAAGGATTCTGCTTTCTCATTGACATATTTCAGTTTTCACTAAATAGTGTGCCCCCGTTTTTGTAATCCTTTTCTTTTAGAAACCTCTCCTTGTGTTTTGTTCTTTCTTTAATCTTTTCCTGGTGTGATGGGAAAGAGAGACTCCTATTTCTGTTTTGGTTTTGTGTCCCTGGAAATGCCCTACTTGACTCTGTGAATCTCTCCTTTTCTACGTCACCCTAAAGATTTTGTCTGGCACTTTTATCTCAGTGAGGCGGCAGTAGTGGTATCTGGTGCCTGAGACCGTTCAGGGTGCTAGCATGTTCCGTGCAGTGCTTCTGGATGGTTAGCACATCGTGGCACACACAGAAAATCCTACGTGTACCTTTGTAAGCAAACAAGGCGATTGGCCCCACCCAGTCATCCCAGACCCCAGGGAGACGCAGTGGTTCAGCCCGCCTAGAACTCACACTGGCACTCTTTTTGTTGTGATTGTAAATGGAATTGAATTCTTGACTTCTCTTTCTGCTAGTTCATTATTAGTGTATAGAAATGCTCTGATTGGGTTGCTTGGTCCCTGTACACTGTTGAGGAACCTCTGGTGTAGAAAGCATGAAGGTGTTAGAGTCAGGCAGACCTGGTTTCTCATTCTAACTCCACCACTTACTAACCACGTGGCCTTGGACAAATCATTTTAACTTCTCTTCAGCTAAGCTTTGTCAAACTAGTTAAACCAAGAAACCATTAGACTGATGGGCTTTTGATACCCTAGCAGCCCATGTAAGCAAACCAAAACCTAAGCCTGTGAATGCCTCAAAGGTTAAGAAATCAAAACCTCAGGACAACCAATCACAAACAGCCAACTAGGCTTTCCCGAATAATGCAAATGCTTAAGTCATAGTCAATCAAATGATTTCCTTGCTTTGCTTCCACCTTTTCTCTATAAATTCTTTCTCCTGGCTCCTGTTGGTGGGGGACTCTTCATCACTTCTGGTTTGGTGATATGAAATTCGAATTGATTTTTGCTTAAATAAACTCTTAAAATTTTTAATATGCCTCAGTTTATCTTTTAACAGTTTCTTTGTGTGCAAATGAGGATGATATAACTTACCTTTTGAGATTGTTGTATTAGAGATACTGCAAGTCGAGCGCCTCCTCCATAGTAAGCATTCACGTGGTTATACAGTATTAATTGTGGTCTCAGTGTGTTAATTATATATTGCTCTATACTTTTGTTCCTAATGATATTTTCAAAGTGCTGATGTCAGCTTATTGGCGTCTTGTCACTGATAAAAACATTTCTCAGGCAACCAGACTTTTTTTGCATTGTGAGCACAATATAATCTATACAGAAATTGAAATGTAATGATGTACAATTGAAATCTACGTAATGTTATAAACCAACGTTACCTCCATAAAATAAAAAGAATAGGGAAAGAAAAATCAAATAAAGAAATTTTAAAGGTAAGGAGGGGAGAAAAGCAAGAACATTTTTTATTTTTTAGGAAATTATAAATTTAAAAAGCAAAGCAGTACTCAACACCACCAAACTGTACATTTAAAAATGGTTAAGATGGTGAATTTTATGTTATATGTATTTTACCACAATAAAAAATTTAAGGGCCAGCCTGGTGGTGTAGTGGTTAAGCTCACGCGCTCTGCTCCAGCAGCCCTAAGTTCGCAGGTTCAGATCCCTGGGGCGGACCTACATACTGCTCCTCAAGCCATGCTGTGGCAGCCTCCCATGCAAAAAATAGAAGATTGGCACAGATGTTACCTCAGGGACAATCTTCCTTGAGCAAAAAGAGGAGGATTGGCAATAGATGTTGGCTCAGGGCCAAACTTCTTCACCAAAAAAAAAAAAATTCTCACCTGAAAATCAGAAAAAGGCCAGAGGTAGATTGGGTGGCCCAGGATAGAATGCAGCAGGTAGTAAAATCATGTGTCCCGAGGGTGGGGCTGTTGAGGTTTCTGAAGACCACAGAGTCATTTCCTTGAGTATTACAGCTTGCTTCCTGAGAGGGCATTTGGGAAAGAGGCTCTAGCAGAGGGCCCCAAGAGGGGTGCCAGCATATCTCATGTTTTAGAGGTGTGAAGGGTGAACAAGTAGTGGTGAAGATGATGACAGAAAGCAAGAAAAGGAAATTAGTAATCACTGGCTATGCACTCTGCTAGCATAAACATTGGCTTTTTTTCCCAAGAACCTTGAGTGTAGCGGTTCTTAACCAGGGGCGATTTTACCCCCAAGGGAATGTTTGCCAATATCTAGAGACATTTTTATTTTTGCAACTGGGGGGTGCCACTGATATCTAGTGGGTAGAGGCTAGAGATGCTGCTAAATATCCTACAATGTACACGACAGGTCCTCACAACAAGAGTTATTTGGCCCAAAACTTCAAAAGTGCTGAGGCTGAGAAATCTTGCTGGAATGGTAGGCATGATAATCTTCATTTTTATGGATCAGGAGCCTGAAGTTCTGAGAAGCTACCTGGCATTCAAACCTGGACTTACACAGCTCCAAATCCATGCTCTTTCACCATGCCGTAGTGATAAGAACAGTGATGGGAATGAGGGTGGCGAAGACAAAGAACCAGGGCACAAATTGGTGCTCAATAGATATTTGTTGAATGAGTAAAAGTGAATGAGGGAAGGGAATAATGAGGATGAGTGTGATCATCCACTTGCCACCCTGACACACCTCTTTGCTCTTGTTCCACAATCCAAAAGTGAGTCAGGGATTATAATAAAGAAAATCAAACAATGGTGGGTGGCCTCAAGCTCCCATGCTCAGTTTCAAGAAGAATCCAGATTCCAGGGTCCAGGCCCCCAAATGGAGCTATAAGTACAAGAAGTACTACAAGTACATGGAAGTATAAGAAGACTATTGCACACTCTCCTCCTTCACCTTCTCTAAAGAGTTAGAGACAGATAGGGGGTTCTGAGCTGAGTTGGGGAGACCATTCCCCTCTTTCTCCAGAGGCCCAGCCCCACCATGACTCCAGAGGAAGAGGAGGAAGTTGTCTCCCAGCTTCTAAGATTTCTGTGAATTTGGAGTTGGGCTGAGCCAGATTCATTCTGGGAAGCCCTGAATCTTCTGGGAGGGAACAGTTGAAAGGAAAGAGGGTGGAAGGGGAGGAGCCTGTGATAAAAGAACACTTCTTTTCACTTCCTCTTTTGGACTCCAGAATTTGTCCTCTGAGGTGATCTGTCAAGCCTCCAGAGAAACCTGTGCCTGCCACGCGGGTGCTGCAGAGCCAGCTTACTCCAGGAGGGGATGGAGATTCCTTCATTCCTGCCCATCCCTGCTGCTGAGAGTGGCTGGGCCGACTGCACACTCTGCCATCCTTTGGGCCACATGCTACTGTGGACTGCTCTGCTATTCCTGGGTAAGTCAGAGTCCCCAGAAGGGAGAGAGGAGCAGGAACAGAGGCAGGTGAGCTTTCCTAACTCAGCCGCTGCCACTTGGTTGGAGCTGAGCTTAGGTGAGGATGAGGGGTGGCATAGGAAGTGTGTGAGGAAAGTCAGGAGGGTGAAGGCAGGCTAATGAAGAGGAAACTCTGCCAACTTTGCTGGCCTTGGGAAATTGTGAAATTGGCAGCGTTTGTTTTTGTTTTTTTTTTTAAATGTCTTTTACCCAGTCTCACTGGGCACCCAGGTCCTTGATGCTCTGCCACCCACTACACCAGAACCTGCTCGGAAGAAAGGCTAATGACCTAGACTCGAATGACTGATGAGTGGCCAGGATGTTTCCCTTCCTTAGAAATTTGTGTTTCACAAGGACCAAATCTTAGTTGGGAGGGCTAATGCTGTCTTAGACAAGCAGTGGAGAGGAAGCTATAAGACACATTTGTGGGGGAGGCAGAAGCCATTCTCTGTGTCACTGAAACCACTTCATGCAGAAGAAGCCTATTCTGTTTATGTATAAGGAGATTCCCCTGGGGGGAAGCACAAGCGGGTCTGGGTTATCTAGGCAACAGGGGCTCAGAGGATAAACAACCTGGGCAATTCTGGAATTACAAATTGTGGGACCAGAGAAGTCACATATGCCTCCTTGCACTGCACAAGCATGGGGACAAGTTGTAGCTCTGATCAGGGAGAAAGCCAGGGTCTTAAGCCAAGATGGAGGGCTATTTTTCTGACCATGATCTTAGCCTGGGCCAGGGGCCAGGGACAGATGGTGCTGGGTGGGAGGAAGAGTCTAGGGGAGGCAGATGAGGGGAGCCCTACTGCCAGGACTGTGTCCTCCAGCTCAGTTCCTGGAGTTTCCACCCTCACATTCACAAATGATGGCCCCAAAGGAAGGCATGTAGCCACTCTCCCATGTTATGTGCTATGACTGGTGGTACAATCTGGTCAGTTCTGGGAGCCCTAGGCCCTCAATGCTGGATGCTACTGGGACAGGAGGTGGAGGTGAGGAAGAGAGAGTATTCCCCTATGAGCAGGATGAAATGGATTGAAGCAGAACAGCATGTAAAATGAGCACTCAACTACTTCATTTTTCATGTCAGGAAGCTCAGGCCTAGAGAGGTGATATGCTTCTCTGTCTCTGCTAATAGTGCCACCAATGTGCCAGTCACCTGGGCAAGACTCCTGGGAGAGATTCGGTGTTTTCTTCCATGTATCTTTTTGCTAAGTCACAAAGGATCAACTCGATCTTTTCCATTCTTATTCGGGCCCCCATATTTAGGTCTTCATCACTCCAAGACTCCATTTTTACAGCACCCTCTGACCTGGTCTTAACTGCTCCTGTCTCCTCTTCCCTGAATTCATGCTGCACACTGAGGCAGTGACATCTTCAATACAGCTGTGGCTGAGTCATTGCTCTTCATAAACGCCTTCAGTGTTGCTCCAATGCCTACTGAATAAAGCTCCGGTTCTACCCTCCTAACCATGTTCCCCATTGCATCCTAAGTGGATCTTCCTCTACAGCCGGGCGATGTGTGCACTGCACTTTCTGCTTTCACAGATTCCACAAACTGCCTTATTTAAGCACTAAGTGAATGCTACGTGCAGACACAAGGTCTAGGACTTGGGGGTTTATCAGTGACCAAGACAGACAGCCTTCCTGGCCTAAAGCACAAGGTTTTTCTCTCTCTGAAAATGACTGCATTGGTTGTGACCATATTTAGTATTTGCTACTGTTTTCTGAATGTGGAATAAATAACTGGTGACTTCTCTCCTTTTCTCATCTCTTCCTTGTTTCTTCTTTTCCTTCTCCTCCTTTTAGTCACTACTTCTTTATCCGCTCTTCTCCTGCACTGTCTCCCTTGTCAATCTTGCACACTGAGGGTTTTAGCTACCGCTTCTATGTCAATAACTCTCAAATCTATCTCTCTGGCTGGTGTCAAGTACAATTTCATATTTCCACCTGCTGGTTGGACACCTCCAAATTGATTTGCCAGCTCAGAATAAAAAACATGCTCAGAATCCAACTTATGATCTTCCCCTTTTAACTGTTCTTCTTCTTCTAACATTTGTATTTGTCTGAGCACAGCCAACCCTTTTCCTAGTCACCCTCTTTTACCACCCCACATCATATCACATACCAAGTTCTCGAAGTTCTGCCTCTTAAGTTTCCCTCATGTCTATTGTCCTCTTCTTCACTTCCTGTTGTCAACACAATTTTGGGCTCTTTTATCTCCCACCTAGATGCATTCAATGAATGATTTCCAGAGCATTGACAGTAAAATTAGTTTGGCTACTGCGCTCTTTGAGCTTACATTCTATGGAGGGATATAACATTAAATAAACAAACAAAGTGGCATAAATATAAATTGGAAAGCGCTATGAAGATGTAAACAGGATCCTCTGATAAGAATAGTTGTTGGGGAGAAGTGAGAGCAGCCTACTTAAGCAGGATGATATGGAAAGACTTCTGAGGAGGTGACATTTACGCTGAGAGTTTAAGCATGGTAAGAATTTAGCCATTTGAAAATACAAAGGAAGCATGTTTAGAGTAGAGGATCGGTGTACCCAAAAGCCCCAAGTTTGAAGAATTTAAAGACGGCTGGTGTTACTGGAGCTCAGTGAGTAGGGGAAGAGGATTTTGAGATGAGGCTGGAGAGGTGAGCAGGGGCCATGTCAGGTGGGGCCTTGTAAACTATTTACATTTTATTTTAAGAGCAAGGGAAAGCCATTGAAGGCTTGTTAGCAGGGGAGTGACATTATCTGATTTGATTTTTTAAAAAGAACTCTAGCTTCTCTGCGGAAAATGGATTGTAGGGAAGACAAAAGAAGTGAGGAGACAAGTAAGGAGATTGGAGAAAGCATGTGGTGGGTGACCTAAACTAAAGTGGCCGCCATGGAGGTGGAGAGAAGTTGATGGATTCAAGACCTGAGTTGGAAACAGAATAACAAGATTTACCGAGGGATGAGGCTTGGGAGACAGGGAGGGTAAAAGGTGACTTGCAGGTTTCAGGCGTAAGTGTGTAGATAGTGAAGATAGATACTTATTTGGGGAAGACTGGGAGAGAAATAGAATGTGTCTACTTGATTGGACAACACGGGGTTCACTGGTGATTATGACACGAAAAGCTTTAGCGGACTGGTGAGGGCAGAGTCGAAATTGCAGAGAATTAGTGAATGGGAGGAGAAGAAATGAGGACAGCGTATGTAGGAAAAGTGTTGGACGAATCAGGCTGCGAAAGGGAGCAGAGAAATAATTCTGGAATTATAGGTGGCGTTAAGGGAAAGTTTTTCTTGTTTGTTTGTTTTTTTAATTAAAGCTCCTGAAATATATTTATGTTAGTGGAAAAGATCCAGTTGAAAAGGAGAAGTTGGTGATGCAGAAGAGAAAGGGAATTACAGAGAGAGGGAAGTCCTCAGAAGGATGATAAGGAATGTGTTCTGAATTCCCTATCACAACCTGGGGGCTACCAGGACAGAGACTGACGATGGATGGGAGGAGAGAGACTTTCCCCAGGGAAAAACAAGAAAGGAAGATGGGTGGAGATGCGGAGAGGTAGAAGATTCAGTTGGAGAAGATGTGAGATCTCCCGTCTAACAGCTTTTGTTTTCTCTGTGAAGTGTGAAGGAAGGCATCAGCTTTAAGTGAGAGGGGACTGGAGGCAAAGGACGGGAAAGTTTGGGGAGTGAGGAAAGGATGAGTTTCACCACCAACAGTAGCAGAGCAAATTTACTAGAGAAAAGGGGCAGAATGGCAGCTGAGTAACTTCCCTACCCCTCAGGACTAGTAGCGGGGCAGTGTTCCTTTTGAATATGGTGACCTTAAATTTACCGACACCTTTCTTTCTGCCTTTGTGGTAATTTCAGGAACACACAGCTAAACAAGTAAAGATATGGACAATACAGGTGAATTTGATGCAGATAAGGGCAAGGGAGTTAAAGAGCTTTGCAGGGAGGTGATTATTTATAACGATGAATCATCGAATCTTTCCTGGCTGATCTTTGCTTTCTCTCTTACAGCTCCGGTTGCTGGAACAACTGGTAAGCACTCTACCCACATCTTCTCCCTCCCCCAGCTACCATCTTCTTTTACTCCCAGTACCCTATCTGGACTGCTCTGAATGCACAAGTAACCCAATGCTGAGGTAGAGCCAGGAAAGAATAATTGCTCCCAGAAGATGCCCTGTCCCCTCTCCCTCTCTCCTTCCTCCTTCTCCTCCTCCCAGGGAGTCAGGGGAGGGGCAGCCATGATGCAGAGGTGCTTCACCTCTTCTGGTTCTGTTATAGTGAAATGTCACAGACATTGTCACAGAATGTCGCTCTGTGCTGTCTCTCAATTGCCTTCCTCTCCAAATAAAATTAAGAACCCAGGCAATTTTAAGCCAGCTGCACGCGAAATCACATACGCTGCTTAGGTTGTCCCCATGTGTTGATCAATCCTCTACTTTGCCGGTATCTGAGGGCTTCAGGGCCTGTTCCCCTGAACAGAAATAGGAGAAGATAGCCCCGGTTGCAGCTTGGTGGTGTGAGCTCTGCTGGGCACTTCCTTCTCTATACCACTAAGCTCCCTACCTCCCAGGACTGGTTGGGGCCAGGGCTCTCCCTGGGGCACTGAACTCAGGGCTCCCTAGACTGGCCCTCCAGCCTTTCTCCCACTTTCTTTATCCTTCTGAAGCCACAGGGACTCCTCTGTGGGGGGTGTGAGGATAATCCATCCTGGCCTCCTTTCTAAGGGATAAAGAATGACATCAGGTCAGATCTGAAACTTGATGTCTGACTCTTATGCCTGGTACCTCCACCAGATGCCCCCACTTGTCTTCATCCAGCTCTGGAAAGAATTTATCCTCTAGTGTCCAAATGCCTCAGTTTGGAGGGGAGGAAAGTGAGTCCCAAGAGGATGTGTGTGTGTGTGTGTGCACGCATGTGTGTGTGAGAGACAGAGAGAGATAAATAGAGAGAGAGAAGAAACTGGTTAGATATCCTTCGGTGAGGTATACATATATTTCTAGAGTGTTTACCTTGCCCCCTCTCCCTGTCTTTTACCTTTTGCCCTCTCCTTCTGAGGAGCAGTCAAGTTCTCTGAGAGGATCTGGGATCTGTTAGACCCCTATGGTGGGATGTATGAGTAAGAGGAATTGCCTCCAGTTGCAGAACAGTTGGGGGCCGGGTTCCACTCTTGATGTCCCCAGCAGGACCACAGTTTTTCACTGTCTGAGATTTGGGGCCTGCTTAGACTCTTGGTGTCCCCTTTCCTTATGCTGCCTCCTCTCTCTGCCCCTCAGAAACTCTCCCGAAGGCTGTGGTGAGCCTTGAGCCCCCATGGATCAACGTGCTCCGGGAGGATTATGTGACTCTGAAGTGCCAGGGGGCCCATACCCCTGAGGACCACCCCACTCAGTGGTTCCATAATGGGAGCTCCATCCCAACCCAGGTCCAGACCAGCTACAGCTTTAAGGCCAAACACAATGACAGTGGAGACTACAGGTGCCAGACGGGCCAGACCAGCCTCAGTGACCCTGTGCATCTGGATGTGATTTCCGGTCAGTGGAGGAAAGTCCGGGGAAGGTCTGGGAGGACAAGGAGAGATGAAATCTGCCGACATGGCAGAAGTTTTTAGGGAACGGGTGGCCTGTTTATTGAGCAGCATCGCTGTGAGTTGTTTGAAGTAGTTTTTCCTCACTCATTTCCCTTTTCACCAACCCCCTTTGCTTGGTGTGTGTGGTCGGGGTGGAAGTTCCTAAGAGATTCCTCAGAACATGTTAGGCTGTTTGGCCTCAGTCCTGATTGAGCAAGAAGGTTAAAAGGCCAAAGACAAGCAGCCGGGGTTGAGAGAAGCAGAAGGAAATCCCAACTTCATAAAAATCCTTCTATTTTTATGGCAGTCAAAAAGCACAGGGAGACCCACACCTGAATCCTAGCCCTGGAAATTATGAGCCATATAAACATGATGAATTCATTTACCCTGAGTCTCAGTTTCCTCATCTGATCAATGGGGATACTAATGCCTCCCTCATCAGATTCTGGTGAAAATCAGCGTTTCCCTGCCCTCCTGCCCTCTATGCAACTTGAGGTGAAAGTTATGTTTTGACTGTCTTTGCATTTCCAGCCCCTGACACGGGGCAGGGCTTAATAAATGTTTGCTAAACAGATCAATGATTTTACAGAGCCCCTGGCAAAAAGTAGGTTCTCCATAAAGAAAAGCTACAATGTGATTTATGATGAATATTGTCACTGTTACTCTTCACTTAGTCCCCTTCTCTCACCTGATTTCCAAATTTTCCTCAAAAGTACATAGCAGGCCAGGGGGGCCCACAACCCTGGGCTTGCCGCCTTTTCTCTCTCAGCCCAGCAGGAAGTGACAGACCCAGACGGAAGCCCTGGAGGCCTGGTAGAGCCTTGACCTCAGTGACCCTGCCCCTCCAGGAAGGGGAGAAGGTCAGGGAATGCCGCCATTGAGATGGAATGAGACCCCACTCAGCTGCCAAGCCTGGCAACTGGGGACCCAGCTTATGAGGCAGATGCTCCCCTGGAGGACTTGGGTGCAGTCAGACCCTGAACTTGGGTGCAGGGTCTTGAGCCAGAGCACCAGTCTTGCAGACCCTGGGCTACTACTATGGAGACTGAGAGCCAACAGACCTCCAACTCCACCAATGGGAGTTCCAGGTCAGGAGGCAGCTCTCAGCCCCAGATAGCGCAAACGTCACTCTATGAACAGCAAGCAGAGAAGGCTCTGCAGGCACTGCTGCGGGAGCCCAGTAGGCTCTCTATGAGGTCACACTACAGCAGCAGCTCTGCAACGCCCAGTTGCATAGCTGGCTGCTGTCCAGCAGGCCACAATTGCTGCCAGTCAGCAGCCCAGCTCCCCAGACACCAGCACTACTCAGTAGCAGACTACTACCACCCATGCCTCAGTCCATCTGGCCACCACATCAGCCACTCAGCTCATCAGCTGATCCCAGAGTGTGAGCTTTCCCAGCATTACTGCTTTAACCCAATCTGTGCTACTGGGGACCAACTTCTCCTTGCCCTCTCGACCAGTCGCAAGCCCAGAGGTATCTAAGGCCATGGCTGGGAAACCTACTGCAGGTAAACTGGACCCTGAGCCAGAATGTGCCTCTGGCCTCCCAACTCACCCTGACGCCTATCAGGGCAGTAGCTGCAGGCCGGCAGGAGGTGCCATCTGCTCAGTCTCCTGAAGTCTATGCAGATGCAGATCAGGTGCAGAACTTGGCAGTGAGGAACCAACAGGCCTCAGCCCAAGGATCTACTCAGAAGGCCATTCTCCTGTCTTTAGCCTCCTCCATCTCTAGCCAGGCCCTAGCTGTGACTCAGGCTTCCACTGGCACTTTAGGCTAGTCCTCAACCTTAGTGAAGCTGAGGGAGGCAGTGAGAATAGCATCCCAGGGTTCACGAGTCCAGGTGGCGGTGGCCAGGCATGTGGGCGTTTGGATCAGTTGCCTTACTCAGGAATGGGTGGTGGTGGGAGCTGTCCCAGGAAAGGCATAGGAGTTGTGGAGCCCTGGGCTGCAGCTCAAATAGTGACTGTGAGCCAGGGCAGCTAGGCAGAGGATGAAAGTGCAGCAGCCAAGAAGGTAGAAGCAGTTGGGTATGGACAGCAGGACACGGTTATGAACCTGACAGGGACAGCTACAGCTGCTCCCAGCCAGTCTCTTATTAGCTCAGCCACCCACACACAGATCCAGCCCCATTCATTGGTTTATCAACAGCAGCAGATCCAGCCCCAGGAGAAACAGGTGGTGATCCAGCAGCAGATTGCCATCCACCACTGGAAACAGCTCTAGCACCGTCAATCCCAGTGCTCCACACAGCTATGCACCTCCAATTGGTGCAGCAGCAGCAGCTGCAGCCACAACTCTCACTGTCTCTCAGCCACCGGAGCCCAGGTCCTTCTACATGCAGTTTGTGCACATGCAGGCAAATCCAGACATTGGCTGTTAAATATAAGGCTGAGTCTGAGGAGAAGGGAGACGATTCAATGCTTCCTGCCAAGGCATCTCCAGTAGCAGAAAGCCCCAAGGCCATGGAGAAGAGCAGTTTTGGAAAGAAATCTGAACCGGTAACCAGTGGGAATGCTAATACCCCAAGCAGTGAACTGGCAGCGGTGGCCCCTGCCCACCAGCATCACCTCCTACACTAACCTTGGTGTCCAGACAAATGAGTGACTCAAAACCCCCACAGGCCATTGTGAAGCCTCAGATTTTCACCCATATCTTTGAAGGCTTTGATGTCTAGGAAGGAGCAGAACCTTTCCTGGTGGGTTGTTCTTCATTGCTGGAAGAGTCTGAGAAGTCACTATAGACTGGCCTTTTGATAGGGCTGAACGAGAGTCAGCCAGGTGGCCCTTTGGGAGGGGACAGCCCATCTGCCAAGTAGACAAGAAGGCGAATCTCCTGAATTGCAAGCACTGTGGGAAGTATGCCCCTGCAGAGCAGTTCCGTGGCTCCAACAGCTTCTGCTCCATGAGTTGCTCCAAGAGGTATAATGTGAGCTGTACCTCTAAGAGGTATAACTAGTTTTCAGCCACTTCTGGCTGAAAGGGGAAACAATGAGAGTTTTAGAAGCCAACTATGCTCATGTTCACAGCATGGACCCCACTGCAGTTCCTCTGACATTGCCCGTGCCAAGACCTAGGGCAAACACCATTGGGGTCAAGAGGGTTCTAGCCGAGGTTCAGAGAATTCCAGTTACGATGAAGCACTCTCTCAAATGTCTCCTGGGCCTTTATCAGTGAGAGCTGGTCATGGAGACTGTGACCTGGGGAACCTCCATACATCTCTGCCTACACCAAAATTATATGACATCAACCCTGTGTTCCTGTCCAGTAATCCTAGCTATTGGAGTGTAGAGCAGGTATATGAGTTTTTGCTTCTCTACAAGGCTTCCAGGAGATTGCAGAGGAGTTCTGTTCCCATGAGATTGATGGAAAGGCCCTTTTATTACTTAAAGAAAAACATCTCATAAGTGCCGTGAACATGAAGCTGGGCCCTGCCCTCAAGATCTGCACCAAGATAAATGTCCTCAAGGAAACCTAGGGTGGCCCTCTTGCACAAACCAGCCTAAGGCAGACATTCCTCCCTATCCAGGTTATAACCTGGCGCCAGCAGAGACTTTGCAGGGAAGAAAGAACTGTTCCAATGATGTAAATCTTCTGCAAAGGGGACTATCCAGACAGGGAAGAGAAGTGCAAGAATTGGCTGCTGGTGCTACATGGCAGCATCTTTGACATTTTCTCTGGGTTCTACTTTATTTTAAAAAATTTTTACAATTCTCAGCATTCCCACCTACCCTAACCCAATCTTTATAGAAGAGGCAGTCTAGAGAACCAGGATTGCTCAGCCTTGTTCTCGAGTGGAGTGTCTAGCCAGGGTTTCAGTTCTCCAAGAGGAGGAATATGCAGTATGGTAGGCAAGAAAATGGGTGGAAGGTAGGAGTGCCTCCTCAATGGGAGAGGTAGTGACACAAGTGGCAAGATCTGGTGCTCCTCCTTCTTCCCTCTAGATTTTCCTACTGTAGCTGTGGCTCAGAGTTTTCTCCTTGTTGTCACTCCCTCCCTTGGTATGGAACATTTTCTCCTGCCTCCGTGGCAGGGTCACCAGCCAGTGTAGAGACTTGGTTGGACTCATTCTGATTCACTGCAGGGACTGAGAGTGTTCAACTGGCACGTATGTGGCTGTTGTCATTCTGTCTGCATCCCCTGCTCCCTTCCGATTTCTCTGTTGTCTTCTACTCTACCTTGCCTTCCAATTCCAACTCTTCTCTGTCCTATAGGTTTAGAAAAATGGAGTGTGTGGGGCTGAGGTCAGGAGTGTAAGTACTTGCCTTAGGCTCTATGCCCTTACAACAAAAATACTAAATATTTTTTTTAATGCCTCAGTGAAAGTATGAAAATTGGGGGAAAAAATGTACACAGCAGGCTAATGATCCACCCATGACACTGCTGCCTTCAGATGAAGACCCCACTGAAGCAAAGCTCCACATTTACTAACATTCATCAAATAAGCTAAATATTTGTTGAATGTCCATGACTTCCTCCCATCCCCAAAGACATATGTCTCTGCTGTGTCTCCCTCACATGTCATCTCCCATGTCAGAATGGATCCCTCCCTCCCTCCCCCAGGGAAGGGACTGCACCCAAGGGTCTCTTGTTAGCCTTCCTGTGGAGGCCTGTTGGGCAGGACAGCACGGCAGCTGTCTTCTCCCAGAAGAGGAAAGAGAAGACAAGCATATCCTGTACACCTACTATGTGCCAGGAACTATTGTAGATGCATGGTATTATTATATCCATTTTCACAGATGAGGAAACTGAGGCACAGAAGAGTTACGTTACTTGCCCAAGATTAGAGAGTTCATAAATGATGGAGCCAGAATTAGAGACCAGGATTGTCTGATTCCAAACTTAAGCTCTTTCCCCTACATGTCATGTCCTATCAGTAAGGATGGTGTGGGTTCAGAGTTCAGTCAAGACCACCTGGGTCCTGTGGTTCCTTTGTGTCTTTCAGACTGGATGCTGCTCCAGACCCCTCGCCTGGTGTTCCAAGAGGGGGAGCCCATCCACCTGAGGTGCCACAGCTGGAGAAGCAAGCCTCTGTACAAGGTCACATTCTTCCAGAATGGAAAATCCAAGATGTTTTCCCATGTGAATCTCAGCTACTCCATTCCACAGGCAAATCTCAGCCACAGTGGCGCGTACCACTGCACAGGAGTTATAGGGCAGATGCTGCACTCGTCACAGCCTGTGAACATCACTGTCCAAGGTGACACCTCTGTCAAGATGGAAGGTGGGGAGAAAGGGGATGGACAATTAGGGCTAAGGTCATGTAGGCCTACATGGAGATCTAAGAAATGCCACAGCATTGGGGCATTGGAGCAAAGAAGAGAGGTTTGAGGGCCTTGCTAAGCATTGGCCAGTGGGCAAGAGTAGGGGCCAGAGCTTGAAGCCCTCAGCTTCCGGTAATAAGTGACAGGTGACAAGGCTGTTGTGCTACTTTGAAATGCAGGCCCATACTAAGGATGGCAGCGGAGCAGAGCTTCCTCAATGGCTCAGGGGTTCCCTAAGCTCCTGGACATTCCTGAGAACTGAGGTTTTCCTCATTTCTTCTCAGTTCTCGTGTTGCACCCATTCACTCTCAAAGGCATAGTATGTCCCGCACAGTTCAAGGCTGTGCTGGATCCAGGGGTCTTGCCTCCAACTATGGGAGGCTTCAGGTCCCCCTCCCTGCTCTACCTGAGGGCTAAGAGGAACCCTGCCCTCTGTGCCCACACGCTCAACAGTGTGTCTTTGTTAGAGTAGTGGAGAAAGCTGGGTATGGGGGAGGCACAAGTCCAGGCACAGAAACCCTGTGCAGGTAAGGTTGGGGAAGGAAGTAAGTGTTGCCCCTGTGAGTGACCCAGACACAAAAGAGCTCCAGGGGAGAAGCACTGGGGTACAGCATTGGAGGAGGGCGGGGAGGGTGGAGGCGGGACTGGGAGAGTACTGCCTCTCCTGAGATCTGTCTTCCCCAGGGTCCAGGGAGTCCTCACTGGCGGTGATAGTCATGGCTGTGGTTGCTGTGATGGTTGCAGTGGCCGTTGGTGGTGCCGCAGTAGGCTGGTTCCGCCTCAGGAAAAAAAAGATTTCAGGTTTGTGGCTTTTCTTGGTCCTTCTTTTTATTAGTTCCTTTTTTGGCCAAGGTCCTAACCCTAAACATTGCCAGAACCCTCATCTTTGGGCTAGAGAAATCCTTAGCTTTCAGGGAGAGCCCTGTATTTTATTCATTCATTTATTCATTCATCCATTCAACCAGGCTTGAACAAACTTGCTTATGTGTCAAGGACTGTGCTAGAAACTGTGGATGACAATGAGATAAAGCCCAGCCTCTGTCCTCAAGGAGTTCACAGTATTGTGGGGAGGTACAATAGTCAGAGGAGATGAGAGCAATGAGAGAGAAATGCAAAGGCTCTGATGAGGGGAAGAAGAGCCCACATAACCCAGCATGGGCTGGGGCAGCTAGAGAAGCTTTCAGTGGGAAGCAGTGTTGTGTTGCACATGTCGTGGGGCCTGAGTCCAAATCTCAGCTCCACAGCTCACCAGCTATATGATCTTGGGTGAGTTACTCAACTTCTCTGTGCCTCAGTTTCTTCATCTGGAAAATGAGAACACTAATAAAACCTACCTCATAGAGTCATTATGAGGATGAATGAGGCTGAAGTTCTTAAAACAGTGCCTAGGATGTAGCAAACAGCACATAAGTACTAGCTGTTATCATTACGGAAGAGGTGATGTTCGAGGGTAGCGGTTAGCCAGACAAAGAGGGCTGGAAGAGCGTTCCAAGCATGGGGGCCACGGCATGGAAATGAGCAGTGTTGTGGCTAGGATGGGGGTCGAGGGAGGCATAAGGAGGATGCTATAAGCAGTCTGATGAGACTGAAACCATAAATTGCAAGGCAGAAAAAGAGGAGAGAGGAAGCAGGGCAGAAATATGGGCAGGGACCCGGTTACGCAGACCATGTAGGTCACATTAAAGAACTCAGCTGTATTCCAGCGGCGTTGGCAAGACCACAGGAGGGCAGTAACCACGTTTCCTCATTCTTCATGTTTCCCCCCGGCACGGAACACAGTGCTTGCCCTGCAGCAAGATGCTCAATAAACATTTGTTCACTGACTGATCAGCTGAAGAACTTCAACTCTTGGAAAGCAGCTTCTCTCCCCTTTAGTACTAATGTGAAAGAGCTGAGAGAGAAGGGAGGATGCCATAGAAATCCAATAAGCAAATTGTCATAATTCATCACACTGAAAAGCTAGCCTGGTAGAGAGAGAGAGCACTAAAGACACCCAGACACAGAGAAAGTAAAGGGAAAAAGAGACTCGGAGCCATTGAGAAAGAGAAAATAGTACTACTAATACCTGACAAAGCACTTTGCAATTGGTTCACAGCCAGGACCGCAGATACTGATGATAAGAAAATGTAGAGATATGGAGAGAGATACCACAAGGGAGAAAGAGGTGCTTTTTAAAAGAGAGCAAGCCTAAGAAAGATGCAATAAAATGGCCTTTCTGACAGCCCAAGGAGCCCTCACGGTTAGCCTACTTGACTTACATCTCTCTAGACCAGCCCCCTTACAGGCGAGGTCAGTCCCTGGGCAGCAGAGCTGGGGAGGGGGGAGGAGAAGACACGTCTGTGTGGGGAAAGGGTTTGTATTGGTTCTAATCCAATCCTGCCCCTGGTCCTTGGTTCTGAGGACTGAGGCCTCACCCCATAATCCTACTAACCTCCTATGTGCCCCTCCTAGCTCACTCAGGAGCCCCTGAGCACAGGGAAATGGGAGAGACTCTCCCTGAGGAACCAGGTGAGTGCAGCTCCCCTTCTGGGGGCTCTGTGACACCCCACCTGGGGCTGTCAGATGGATTAGAGCCAGCAAGAAGTGGCTTGTGTGAGTTCAGCTGGGGGCACAGGAGAGGGAGGGGGCAGTGGGAGGAGGGCAGGGGCTCAAATCGCTTGGTCAGTGCTGAGACTAACTCCTGGGCCTAAAGAGGACCTCACCAGAGATGAGAAGAGGAACACCTGACCCAGATAGAGAGGGGAGGGCTGTGTTTGATGCTGGGGATATTTCCAGAACAGGAAATCAGAGATATTTGGGTCTTTCTGTGGAGCTTTCGCAGAGCTGGCCCAGGGCAGGGGTTAGAAATTGTGACTGAGGCAAATAAGATTAAAGGGGTAGTATTCTAAGAGGAAGGGAGGAGGCCTAGGGAAAAACCCTGGATTTGTTGGCGAGGCTGTCTCTGTGGAGTGATATAGGTAAGGGTAATAGGGCTCAGCTTTTCAGGGAACGTTAAGAGGAGATTTTGGCTTGAGAAAGTTCTGGGGGACCAGAGGTATTAGTGGGTTTTGTGGGCAAAGCTTGGTTCTAGGTTTATTGACTATGGGCCTGATCCTAGCTTTGCCACCATTGTACAATGGAATCTTTAACAAGTCATTCCCGCCTCACGGGGTTCAGTCAGTTCACTGAGGAATTGAGTGGGTTGGCCTGGATACCCTCTAAGCCCTTCCAGGTCTGATAGTCTGATAGACAGTTACCATCCAACCCCTGGGCCAGGTGGGAGTGTGTAAAAGGAACAGGAGTGTCCCAGGAGACTTCTCGACTGTAGTGAAATCCAGAGCACCAAGGAACCTGGAGCTTTCTCTCGGGGCTCCCGGACGGCAGCAACGGCCAGGAAAAAGAGGCCTCGAGGACTATGGCTGGAGTATGACTCAGAGCAGAGCCAACAGATTTGAGAGCATGAGCAAAATGGCACTCGTCCAGCTGCGCTTTGAGCAAGGCCCCTGTGTCCCTTGGCCGGGCCAAGTGGGCATACGGGCCTGAGTCCGCGCCAGGGCCAAACCAGATCTAGAAAACAAAGCCTAATAAACATAATTGGATTAGCTGCTTTGATGTTTGGTTTGTCTATACTGGCACAAATATATTTCACAAGTCACTTATGCAGCCAGCCCCAAAAGGCAGAGCAAGGTTGCTGGGATTGTTGAAGTGTGAAAAAGAGAATTCAGAACCTGATTTGTTCCAGAATTTGGAGCATGGCAAACAGAGACTCTTTGTGTCCAGGGGATGAGTTAAGAGACTAGATGCTTTGTCTCAGACCCCTCCCCCACCTCCCGAGGAAAGCCGCTTTGCAGATCCTGAGGCTGCTTTTCACATTGGCAAAGTCAATTTACTGGCAAAAACATAAGGGAATTCGGTGTGTTTTAGATATTTACCAGGGAAAGTACTGGCTTGCTGGCTTGCTTCCTTCTTGCCCTCCCTGGCCCTCCCTCCCTCATTCTCATGCTTTCTTTCTTTTAATGTCATGGAGTATCAGATTCTTCAAAGTTCTAACAAAGACGTGCTACAGCCGGCCAAAGTGGAAATGGCCCTCAGTCTTCTCTCCTCGAAGTCTGCGGCTGGCAAAAATCTGGACTTGACTTTACTCTGATACTGAATACCCCTCGCCTCTTCCCCATTATCTCAGATCCCCGAAGCTGCCTTGTTTGCTTCTAGGAAAGCTCAGCAATTCTCTGAAAAGAATGCGGCACAAATACCTGCCTCCCTTTGCCAGTATGGTCAGTGGAGGAGGCCGTGCCTGGGATGCCGAGGGTGGGTAGGGAACAAAGCTCTCGGCCTGCAGGTCTGAGTTGGGGTTGGTGGTCCTTGCCTCAGGTCTGGTTTGGGGCTTGGCTGTGCAGCCTCAGCAGCAGCGTGCGCAGGCCCTCTTCCACAGCAGTGCCCTGGCTCATCTGTTCTTTTTGTCCACAGCCAACGTCACTGGTGCTGAAGAGGCCGACAAAATTGAGGTGAGCCATCCCAGCCATCTCCCTTTCGCCCCTTTTCTCCTGCTGCCTCTTCTGTTGTCTCCGTTCCAGAGACTTCTCTGTGGATCCGCATTGCTCTTTTCTGCTTTCTCTAGGCTGAGCATACAATCACCTATTCACTTCTTATGCACCCGGAAGCTCCAGAGGATGAAACAGAGCCCCCGGATTACCAGAACATTTAGTCTCTGTTGTCTTGCCTGAGATTTGGGGAAGAGAACCGGAGAGGCCAGGATCTGGTGTCTTGTGGCCTGAATTCCCTTGAGGGAGGACGAGAGGACGCTGCAGTTCCAAAGGAACGGGACTCTTCCAGAGTTATCGACGTGAATCCTGAAGCTCCTTGTCCTGAAAGCCGTAGACAGTATGATCCCAGATGACTGACTGTGCTGAATTCCTCCGTGCCTTAGCACTTCTCACCATGAAGACTCTTCTGTTACACATCCACGCAGCCAATAAAAATTACTTTTATTACGAGATTGTAGCAACCTGAGAAATGCTTATGTTACATGTTACATGAGAAAAATTATATAAGTATATATGATTTCAGAAATGTTGGAACAGGCTAACATATGCCAACATATTAAAAGTGATTGTTTTAAGGTGATAGTGATGGAATTATTGGTACTTTTCCTTTTCTTTCTCTCTTTTTCTCTACAGATCAAGTATTACTTTTATAATAAAACACTGTAAAAACAACATTTCTTTTACCTTTTAAAGGCTGTGTTGGTTGGAGGGTGGACTGATCTGGGGTCTGTTTTTCAACAATATTTTTGCTATATTTTCTCAATAGTAAAAACCCTGGGAGGGTAGAAATGGGTAGGAGGTGGGAGAGAGGGAAGATGGGGAGTGTAGAGTGAATGTCTTTCTTCTTAAAACTGAATACTCTTCTTCCAATGAGTTTGTATTCTTGTTGTCATGTCTTCTTCCTCTTCCTCCCACGGCAATGAGACAATCATTTTGTTTTGCAAGACCGCTTCTCAGGAAGCTGAGCTTCCAATGAGTCCTTAGTGGAGATGGCTCACTCTTCTTGCCCTGCTGTTCTCCTATCATAGTTACTAGAAGGATGTGGCCTTCTCAGAGAAGCCATCCCAGCAGGTTAGAAGCATGACTGACAGCTTCCTTAGGGGTTTGGTGGATGCCCTTGGAGAAGCCTTGTTTTCCTGGAACTCTTAACACAGCTTCGTTGTGCGACATTCTTGTATTCAGGATTTAGTAGACTTCTTTGTTGGGTAGTTTCCATAGCTTTCTATGATACTTACGTTTTATAACCCCACAATCAGATCCCACACTCAGATATTGTTATAATAACAGGGAATAGTAATCGCAATTACTGGGTCATTAAGGGCTTACTTTATGCAAAACTATGTGCTTTAGAATTAGAGAGTTGAAGAGTATTAGCCATTCTTATTTCTTCTTTGTGATTTTCCTGTTCACATACTTTCGCCCATGTTTAGAGTAACACTGTATTTTCCTTGATTTATAAGTTACATAGTAGCAACTAATTTCCTTTTATTTATATGTAAATTATTTTACAACACTAATGTTCTCTTTATAAAATTAAAATACAGATAAGAAAAAAAGATAAACCCACAAGCTAGAAATAATCAATACTAACTTTTAAAGGATGTCAATTCACATTCCTGTCTGTAGCAATATGTGTATGTATTTTAAAAATTGGATCACATTGTATTTTTACATGTTCATAAATATACATCAGGAAATATTCATGTTCATTGTAAGCGTGTAACCTCAAATAATACAGAAATATATAGAGTAAAATGAAAGTTCCTTTTTGTCTGCACCACCACCCCCTCCACCCCCCAGAATCCTCTTTCCCTTTCTATGGGTAGCCACTGTTGAACATTGGATGTGTATTTCAGGATTTTTTCATATACATATAACACATATGTATGGTTTTTTAAAGTCCATAAATGGAATCATACTTTACATATGTTTCTGCAGTTGTTTTATTTTGATTAACAGTGTACTATAGAGATATTTGTGGAAGTATTTTCTTTTTAATGATTATATAGCATTCCATAGTACAAATACAATACTGCATTTTATTTAACCAACATTCTAAATGTTACCGATTTTCCATTGTTATACACAATACTGCAATGATCAACATTTTGGGATGATATTTTTGGCTGTGTGTGTATTTCTGCAGCATAAATTCCTAGAAGGCAAATCACTGGCTCAGAGGATACTCTCATATTGTCTTTGACAAAGCAGTTTACATGTCCTCCCACAGTATATTAGGGAGCCCATTTCCCAACACACTTAATGTTGGACGTTTTTAATTTTTGATTTTTGCCAATCTGATTATGATCGACTATGTTGCTATTCCTTACCCAGCGTGAATTTCCCCTGGTTCCAGTAACAGAGCCCAATTTAATTTTGGCAAAATGGTTCTACCCTCCCTCTCAGTCCATGTGGGTAGGTGGGCTGACTTCATCCCTGATTCCAGAGGAGGGCGTGCACTCCGAGCTGGCCAACAGGTGCTGTTTCCCTGGAATTTAAATCCTGAGCAGAGTGACACTAGGACTGAAAGCAGGTGAAGTTCATTCGTCCCAGTGGCACTGCCCGGGTGAGATCAACTTCTACATCCCTGAATCTGTCCTGTTTCTTGTAGTTTCGAAGGTCCTTCAACTTCTCCTTATATTAGTTAATTTATATTTGACAGAATTCTCCTACAATATTACATGGACTTGATACACTTTTTAGGATAGATCTTTGACAATTTTTTTTTCCTGCATTATTGGTCTGATCAGGCTTTTCTATCTCTTTTGGAGTCAATTTTGAAAAATTTTACTTTCTAGGAAATCATCTCTTTTATCGGTATGCAGCTGTACCCTGTATTTTCTTCCAATTTTTGTAATAATTTGTGTCTGTACTTACATCTCCCCCCACATATCTAGCTTTTGGGCATTCTTTCTTTTATCAGTTAGGTGATGTCAGCTGGAAATAACAGGAAGTCATGATTCAAATTGGCTTAAACAATAAGGAAATGTATTATCTCACATAACAAAAAGCCCAGAGACATGGTGTCTCCAGTGCATCAGAACTCTGGGTCCACTTTTCACAATTCTCTGGGCATGGCTCTCAGGCTAGCAGCGAGATGATTACAGCAGTTCTAACCATCATACCCATATATCTAGGGGAAGAAAGGGACTACTTACCTTTTCTATGTGTCTCTTAAAAGTGAGGAAACCTTTTTCTAACAATCTTTCCATCACATCCTATTGGCCAGGGCTGGGTCACATGCCCATTCTTAAAACAATCACTAGAAACTGAAATGAGATTATTACCATAACTTACTTAGCTTAATCATTTAGAGGTGGAATGATTGCTGGAGAGTCAACTATCTTGACCACTATATCTGTTTATCTTAATCAGACTTGCCAAAGGTTTGTCTGTTTTATTAGTCTTGTCACAGCTTTTGACTTATTGACCAAGACTTTACCTTTTGTTTGTTTTCCAACATATTATGTTTCTTCTACTTTATTTTGATTTACTGTATTATTCATTCATTTCTAAATTTCTGTTTTTAAACAAATTTACAAAAGGCTATAACTTTTCCTCTTATTGCTATTTTGGCCATATCTGTTAGATTTTGATATGTACTGCTGTCATTGTTATTTGTTTCTAAATAATCCATAACTATAGTTTTATTTTTTCTTAATTCAAGGTTTATTTAGAACAGTGTTTTATATTTTTTTTTGGTTTTATTTCCAAGGGGAATGAGCACTATTTTTTTTGTTATTTTCCACTTTTGTTGCACAGTGATGTGGTCTGTATGATTTTTCTGCATGTGAATGTCTTTAAATGTATATGTGAAGACAATGCTTTCTTTTGTTTTTAAATAATTTTTAAATTTTCTTTTAAAGTAACACACACATAATTTGAATTGTATAGTAGAATACAAGGCATATAATAAGAAATAGCTGTTTCTTCCCCCTTCCCTCACATCCGTTCAGTCTTGTTCCCCAGAGGCAATCATTTTCAGCAATTTTAACTATGTCTTCTGTTAATTTACCTCCATCTTTCCAAATAATACAAGATGCTATTCCTTGATTTTTCAATATTAGATATTATCTGTTTGATTTCCTACAAAAGAATATGAAGACTATTATTATTATTCCATGATACTTGCTTTCCACTTTTCTTAGCCAGTGATCCAATATAGCTTTATCACAATTTTATGACTACTGTTGGTTACTAAGACAAATAGTGTTCTCTGATTACATTTCCTTTCCTAAACAATCTTTTTTCCCCTCTAAAGATAATAACTGTTTCATTTTTGTTATTTGTTTAGTTTTCTATGTACCTATTATTAGCTTTTCCCAAAATTTTAAAAAACATTCGGAAGCAGCTTAATACTATTTCCCATAGGGTCAAATATGCCAAGTAGTTTTTCGGTTTCTTTTTCTTTTTTTCTCTTCACCGAGAAGTCCCTCCTGGAATTCTCTGTACTTCAAAACTAATTTGGATTGTCTGATCCGTAGGCCTTCTGCACAGCTGTTGTCCTGGGATTTCTCCTCATTAGTCTTTTGTGTTAAACCTCTGTTTTTCCTGAATCTTATGTCTTCCTGTTTCTTGGTTTACTTCCTTGCTTGGCTGGAACACGTTTGCCAGGACGTCCTCAGACAGGGTGCATGAAAGGCACAACAGCTGCCATTGATGCTCCACCTCATATTCAGTGGACTCACCTGAATTCACCTGCACCTACGGACTAGTTCAATTTCTCCTGAGAATTAAACTATTGTGGGGGAAAAGTAGTCACCCGGAAACACCTACTCCCCTTGGGTAGGAGAGAGGCCCTAAGAGTCTAAATTCTCCTTATCCTCTTATTTTCAAAATCATTCTTGATCCATATCTTGTATTGTGTCTCATTCCTCTAATTCCTGAACATTTCACAGGATCTTTCAGGAAAATTATTTTGCTTTTTATTAGCATTCTCCTCTTTGGGAAAAGAAACTCAATTCCTTATAACTCAATTTTCTATAACAACATGACCGAGATTTGTGGTCATCCCAACGTTACTTCATAAATATTAAACACAATATTGTTGTTCAGAGGTTGAATACTAAAGAGACATCTTCATACTTCTGTTTATCTTAATCAGACTTGTCAAAGGTCATTTTATTGGTCTTTTCACAGATTTAGTTCTTGTTTTTTTGGTCAAGTCTTCTGTTGGCCTTCTGTCTTGTACATTGTAATCTCTTCTGTATTTGTAATAATTTTTGAATAATGTCCCCTTCTTATTTCTAATACTTTTCATTTTTAATACTAAAGAATATGTATAGATTTAAAGTCATCTAAGATATTTGCCCCACCAGAATAGTCATTTTTTTTTACTGTACTCCTGCGTCTGCTGGAATTAAATATTCCATATTTCTCTTCTTTTGTTTTTGTGAGAAGCACAATGTCATCAGAGTGTTTAAACTATATAGGTATTTACATCAACAAGATTACTTAAGACTTTTCATCAAACACCTTGTAACATACATTTCTATAACTATTCTTGGTAAAATACATTAACTGTGTCAATTTATGATTTCCACATATCCAGCGAAAAGTTCTGTCTTTTAATAGATCATGCTTTTGGCATTAAATCTAAGAACTCTTTGCCTAGCACTAGATCCTGAAGAAATTTCTCATGTAATTTCTAAAAGTTGCATAGTTTTACATTTTATCTTTAAGTCCATGATCCATTTTGAGTTCATTTTTTATGAGGTGTGAGATTTGGGTTGAGGTTCATTTTTTTTTCCTGTGGATGGCCAATTGCTTCAGCAACTATTTGTTAACAAGTCTGTCTTTCTTCAAGTTGAATTACTTTTTCACCCCTGTCAAAAATCAAGTGGGCATATTTGTGTGGGTCTGGTATTTCTGGTTCTCTGTTCCATTCCATTAGTCTGTGTGTCTATCTGTCTGCCAATACCATATAGTCTTGGGTACTGCAGCTATGTAGTAAGTTTTGAAATAGAGTAGATTGATTCCTCCCACTTTATTCTTCTTTTCCAAAATTCTCTTAGCTATTCTAGTTCCCTTGTCTTCCATATACATTGTAGAATAATTTTGTTTATATCTACAAAAAACATCTTGCTAGGTTTTTGACAAGAATTGTGTTAAACCTGTATATTAGTTTGAGGAGAAATGAATTCTTTACTATGTTGAGTTTTCTAATCCATGAACTTGGTATATCTCTCCATTTATTTAGATTTTTAAAATTCCTTTCATCATTGTTAGGTAGTTTTCATCATACAAATCTTGTAAATGTTTTGTTAGATTTACACCTTTTGTTTCTTTTTAGTGAAGATAAATGGTATTGCGTGTTTGATTTCAGAGTCAATGTGTTCATTGCTAAATATATGGAAATACAATTGAAATTTGTATGTTTATCTTTATCCTGCAACTTTGCTGGATACTCACTTATTGTTTCTAGGAGTTTTTTTTTTTAACTTTTTATTAAGATTATGATAGTTTACAACCTTGTGAAGTTTCAGTTGTACATTATTATTAGTCATGTTGTAGGTGCACCACTTCACCCTTTGTGCCCTCCCCCCACCCCCCCTTTCCCCTGGTAACCACCAATCAGTTCTCTTTGTCTCTATGTTTAACTTCCACCTATGAGTTGAGTCATACAGAGTTCGTCTTTCTCTGTCTGGCTTATTTCACTTAACATAATACCTTCAAGGTCCATCCATGTTGTTGTGAATGGGACGATTTTGTCTTTTTTCTGGCTGAGGAGTATTCCATTGTATATATATACCATATCTTCTTCATCCAATCATCAGTTGATGGGCATTTAGGTTGCTTCCACAACTTGGCTATTGTAAGTAATGCTGCAATGAACATAGGGGTGCATGGGACTTTTGGAATTGCTGATTTCAAGTTCTTTGGATAGATACCCAGTAGTGGGATGCTGGGTCATAAGGTATTTCTATTTTTAATTTTTTGAGAAATCTCCATACTGTTTTCCATAGTGGCTGCACCAGTTTGTATTCCTACCAACAGTGTATGAGGGTTCCTTTTTCTCCACAACCTCTCCAACATTTGTCACTTTTTGTTTTGTTTATTTTTGCCATTCTAACAGGTGTAAGATGATATCTTAGGGTAGTTTTGATTTTCATTTCCCTGATGATTAGTGATGGTGAGCATCTTTTCATGTGTCTATTGGCCATCCGTATATCTTCTTTGGAGAAATGTCTGTTCATGTCCCCTGTCCATGTTTTGATTGGGTTGTTTAGGAGTTTTTTTATAGATTCTTGAGATTTTCTATGTAGATGATCATATCATGTACAAGCAGGGATATTTTTGTTTCTCTTTTCCTAATCTGAAAGCCTTTTATTTTATTTTCTTGCTTTGTTCCACTGGCTAGAACTTCCAGAATTATGTTGAATAAGAGTGGTGAGAGCAGACATCTCTCCCTGGTTTCCCATCTTAGGAGGAAAGCATGCAATTTTTCACTGTTAAGCATGATGTTAGCTGTAGGTCTTTTGTACATGCTTTTTATCAAGTTGAGGAAGTTCCTTTGTATTCCTTTTTTTTTTGAGACTTTTTATCATGAATAAATGTTGATTTTGTCAATTGCTTTTTTGCCTTGATAAACTTGATCAAGTGATTTTTCTTCTTTAGCTTGTTAACATGGTGAATGACGATGAATAATTTTAAAATATTGAACCATCCTTTCATCCCAGGAATAAATCCCATTTGGTCATGGTGTATAATTCTTTTAATGTGTTGCTAAATTCTATTTGCTGTATTTTGTTAAGGATTTTTTGCATTTATATTCATGAGAGATATTAGTCGGTAATTCTCTGTTTGCGTGTGTTAAACCTGTATTTGTTTTTGGCCTAGGATGCTGTCTATCTTGGTATATGTTCCATGGGCTCTTGAAAATAATGTGTATTACTCTTTGTCTGGCTTTAGTATCAGGGTAATACTAACTTTCTAAAATGAACTGGGATGTGTTTCTTTTTATTCTGTATTCTGGAAGAGATTTGTAGGGTTGGTGTTAATTCTTCTTTAAAATTTGACAGAATTCTCCAGTGAAACCATCTGTTCCTGGAGATATCTTTTGGGGGAGTTTTAAGATTATGAATTCCATTTTCTTTGTCATTATAGGACTATTCAATTATCTGTTTCATTTTGGGTGAATTGTTATAGTTTTTACTTTTCAAGGATTTGGTCCATTTTATCTAAGTTCTTGAATTTGTGTGTATAAAATTATTTGTGGTATTCCCTTATTCTCCTTTTGATATCTGCAGATTCTATAATGATATCCTATTTCATCCAAATATTGGTAACTTACGTCTTCTACCTTTTTTTTTCTTTGTCAGTCTTGCTGGAGGTTTGTCAGTTTCATCAATCTTTTCAATAAAGATCAATTTTCTCTTTTTTATTTCATTGATTTTTCTCTGTTGTTTTCCTACTTTCAATTTCATTTGTTTTCTGCTCTTCTCTTTGTTATTTCCTTCCTTTGGCTTGCTTTGGATTTATTTTGCTCTTCTTTTTATAGGTTCCTGAGGTGGGAGCTTAGATTATTGATCTGAGATTTTTCTTTTTCTAATAAATGCAGTTAGTGCTATAAATTTCCCTCTCAGCACTGCTGTAACTGTGTCCCAAATTTTGATATGTTGTATCTTGATTTTCATTCAGTTCAGTGTATTTTTTAATTTCTTGTGAGACTTCCTCTTTGACCCGTGATTATTTGGAAGTATATTGTTTAATTTTCAAGTGTTTAGAGATTTTCCTGTTCTCTTTCTTTGATTCACTTCTAATTTGATTCCATTGTGGCTGGAAAACACACCTGTGTTTGATTTCAATTTTTAAAAATTTGTTGAGGTTTCTTTTTGATCCCAGGTGTGGACTATTTTACTACATATTCCATGGACACTTGAAAAGAATGTGTGTTCTGTTATTGATTAGACCCAACACTGCTATTGGGTGGAGTAATCTGTATATTGATTAGATCCTGTCGGCTGACGGTGTTGAGTTTTTCTATATTCTTCTTGATTTTCTGTCTAGTTGATTTGTCAGTTATTGAGAGAGGGGTGTTGAACCTCCAACTATAATTGTGGGTTTGTCATCTTCTCCTTTCCATTTTTGCTTCACATATTTTGCAACTCTGTTGTTTGTTACATATACATATAGGATGTCTTTTAGAGGATTGATCTTTTTATTATTATATAGTGTCCCTCTCTGTCTGTGGTAATTTTCTCTGCTCTAAAGTCTTCTTTATCCGAGGCTTTTATGGGTGCTGGAGGAGCAAGTTTTTCCTGTGATATTGCTGGAGTAGAGCACTTATTGTCTGAATGTTTTCAGTCATGCTAGGCTGTCCTTTTCCTAGACCTTTGGCTAGAGAGTGCAGGATTTTACTGGTGCTTTTTATTTTTATCTGTGCCATTGACACTTTTGGGTTGCTGGCTTTTTCAGCTCCAAGTCTGGGATGTATAAAGCAAAAAGAATACTCAAGGAATTTGCCATCGTGTTGTTCACTGGGTCCCAAGGTCACTAGTTGGTCTGCCTTCTTCTCTAAATTTTTTTCTTTTTAAAGATTGGCACCTGAACTAACATCTGTTGCCAATCTTCTTCTTCTTCTTCTTCTTCTTCTTCTTTTTCTTCTTCTTCTCCCCAAAGGTCCCTTGTACATAGTTGTATATTCTAGTTGTAGGTCCCTCTGGTTGTGCTATGTGGGACGCCGCCTCAGCATGGCCTGAGGAGCAGTGCCATATCTGTGCCCAGGATCCAAACTGGTGAAACCCTGGGCTGCTGAAGTGGAGCATGTGAACTTAACCACTTGGCCATGGCGCTGGCCCCTCTCTACATTTTTTAAGAGTCTTATTTTTGTATATAATGTCCAGAAGTTTTAGTTGTACTTAACAGAAGGAATATGGAAAATTGCCTCTACTCCACATTCCCAGAAGATATCTGGAACTTTATGTTTTTAATATACACATTTAAACTTGTATTTTTTCTCAACACATAGAATTAATTATAGTCTATATTTCCCCCTGAGCTTGTTGGGGGAAAAATATCCAAGAAGAAAATAAGCCAAACTTTCAATAGGAAAAATCTCTGGGTGGAAGATTTATGGATGATTTTTTTTTTTAAAGATTTTATTTTTTCCTTTTTCTCCCCAAAGCCCCTCCAGTACATAGTTGTATATTCTTCGTTGTGGGTCCTTCTAGTTGTGGTATGTGGGACGCTGCCTCAGCGTGGTTTGATGAGCAGTGCCATGTCCGCGCCCAGGATTCGAACCAACGAAACACTGGACCGCCTGCAGCGGAGCATGCGAACTTAACCACTCGGCCACGGGGCCAGCCCCCTATGGATGATTTTTAATTCTTTATTTCTTTTTTCCATGTTTTCTACAATTAGCATGTATCACTGTAAATAACATTTGGAAGCTTGACACTCTATGAGCCTTTCATTATTATTCTTAAGTAAAATCCTACTCATTTTTACATCATTTCTACCAGTAAAACAGAGTTTTACAGGCCTTCTTTTTGCTTACAGTGCTAACCAATAAAACTGCAGGCTCTAACCTTAAAATGCAAGCCTTCATAACTAATAAAAGGAGTCTTGGAAAGAGATGAAAGAGATGTACCCTCTCACCTGAATCAACAGAGGGAGCATTATCCTTCTTCACCACAATGCTGGCTCAAAGAATCCAATTTGATGAGGTGTTAAATTAAGGACTTTTGTAAGAATATCAATATTGCTTTCCCGAGCAAAATAGAGACTTGTGTGACTATTCATAATTGTTTACCAACTTGTTCTGTCCATATCAATCTGTTCTTGGAAGTAAAATTTGACTAAGGGGGACTTGTAGAAGAACTTCTTAAAAACTTGCCATGTACTATGGAAATTACCTTCAAAAAGAAACCCATAATTCTATTTGGTTATCTTATTTCATAATTTGTTGCCTGGGCAATAATATCGTAATTGACATCTCTGTATTCCTTCACAGAATAAATACTTGTAAAATTGTTCTGTCAATAAGAAGCACTTATTGATGCTTTCATTTTCTCAGTCATGTATGTTGGGGGAAAGAAGACTATGGTTTCTTTGCTAAATAGTCTTCAGCAAAGAAATTCAGAGATTTACTTCAATTAATTGACAAATTACAGCAACAAATCCACAGAGAGGATGAGAGCTGAAGGCTGTGCTCTGTGCTGATAGGCCCAAATAAAGCAGCAAAGAGACAGGAGATAGACCATCATTTTGGGCCCCAGCAGGAGCCTGCCTGCCTCTGTGATGTGCCTCTTGCCAGTTTAGAATAACTCTGTTTTACTTACTGAATCCTCTGTGGCCAAAGAAACTCAAGCAGTTTCAATTTCTCAAGAAGAAAGAGCCCAGGGCACTATCCTCTATGAAATATCCTTAATTCTTTTATTTGCTGCCAGCAATCAGGTTGAAGGAACAGCTTAGGGCACTATCCTCCAGGAATATGTGAGTTTTCTTTATGAAAATGAAGCCCATCTGGCACCAGGATGAGTTTCTCATACTTCTAGTGTCCTAGGAGTAAGAGATTGGCTTTCTTTAGGAACTGGGAGCCACCACCTGGAAAAGAAACGATAGAATGAGAGGTCTGGTGCATGAGAGACTCAGAGCATCTTTGTGCATACTTTCTGGATGTGTGTTCTAAAACTTTCACTGTGGGTGAAACAGGCATCCAGAGAGGGGCATGTCAGTTCATGTCTGGCTTGTCTGGAGACTTCTAGCTTCTACCTGAGCAGCCTGAAACTATACCTGAGTGTATTCTTTCTTTTCCTGCCCCTGCCTCCGTCCCTCCCCTCCTTCCTCCTCCCCTCCCTCTTCCTTCCTTCATTCTCTTGGAAGAAATACACAAGTAAGCCAAGTCAAGATATGAGGAATAACTGGGTACTGCAGTACATTTTCAAATCTTAGGAATGGGACAATTGGCATCATCATAGATACTATAGATTTGCAACTAGCCATATAAGCACTCAATAGCTGCAGTGCTGCTGTAGACAGTAAAAAAGATAATAAATATTTTGAAAAACTTTATGCCGATAAATTTGACAACTTAGACAAAATGGACAAATTCCTTGATAGACAGAAACTACCCAAGTGTATTCAAGGAGAAATAGATAACCTTGAAAGCCCTTTATCTATATCTGTTAAAGAAACTGAATTTGTTATCACGCTTTGCCACTAAGAAGACTCGAGACTCAGACGGCTTCACTGGTGAATTATAACAGACATGTAGGGACTAAATAATACTAATTCTACACAAAGTCTTCCAGAAAATAAGAGGCAAGACCACTTCCCAGTTTAGACATCCAAGCAAAGACATTACAAGAAAAGAAACCTAGACACCATATCTCTTATGAACGCAGATACAAAAATTTTGAAAACAAATTCAACAGTATAAAAAAGGATAATACCTCTTGACCAATGCAAGGTTGGTTTTATATTGGAAAACCAAGGAATGTGATTCACCTTATTAGCAGAGTAAGAAAGAAAAAACATAGGATCATTTCGATAGATGCAGAAAAGGCATTTGATGAGATCCAACACCCATTAATGATTTTGAAAAAGAACTAGGAATAGAAGGAAACTTCTTTAACCTCACAGAGGGCATATACAAAAAACCTGCATCCAATCTCATTAACGGAGAAAGACTGCATGCTTTCTCCCTAAGATTGGAAACAAGATGATGTCTGCTCTCAGCACTTTTATTCAGCATAGTGGTGGAAGTCCTCACCAGTGCAATAAGGCAATAAATAATAAAATTAAAAATGTACAGATTGGAAATTGTCGCCATTTCAAAACGACTTGATGGTCCCTATAGAAAATCCCAATGAATCTATGTTTAAAAAAACTCATATAGCTAATAAGTGAGTTCAGCAAGGTTACAAAGTCAGTATACAAAACTCAGTTGTATTTCTATATGCCAACAATGAGTAATCACAAATTTACTTTTTAATAATTATTTAAAACAGCATCAAGAATATAACACTTAGGGATAAATTTGGCTAAAGTGTACAAGATATATATACGAAAACTGCTGAGAGAAATTCAGGAAAACTTAAGTTGAGAGATAGGTTGCTCGTGAATCAGAAGACTTGATATTGTTAAGACGTCAAGTTTCTCCAAATTGATCTGTAGAATCAATGTAGTCCTAATCAAAGTCCCAGTAGGTTTTTTTGGGGAAATTGACATGCTGTTTCAATAATTTGTGTAAGTATAAAAATATTTGCATGGAAATGCAAAACTTAGGTGAAATAGTTTTTGAAATTTTGAAAAGAAGGACAAAGTTGAAGAGAGTCCAGACATAGGATCACATACATATGGCCCATTTCTTTTTGATAGAGATGTCAAGGCAATTCAATGAAGAAAGCGTAATCTTTCCAACAAATGGTGCTAGAACAATTGACAGCCATGTGTAAAAATTAAACCTTGACCTTTAAGTCATACCATGTATAAAAATTTACTTAAAATCGATCATAGATCTAAATGTAAGAGCTAAGCCAATACAACTTCCAGGAGAAAACAGCAGAAAATCTTAGTGACCTTAGGTTTGGCAGAGATCTCTTAAATAGGATTAAAAAAGGATCTATAAGAGAAAAAACTAATAAATTAGTCTTCAAAAAAATTTTAAATGTTTGCTTTTCAAAAGACAATGATAAGAAAATAAAAAGACAAGCCACAGATTGGGAGAAAATATTTGCAAAACATATACCTGACAAAGGGCATGAATCTGGAATAAAAACAAACAAACAAAAAACTCTTACAGTCCTCTAATAAGAAAACAATTCAATTTTTAAGTATAGGCAAAAGATTTGAATTGATACTTCATCGAAGTATATATACAATTACTAAATAAATACATGAAAAGACGCTCCATATCATTAGTCACTAGAGAAACGCAAATTAAAACAATAATGAGATACCATGACACATCTATTTGAAGAGCTTAAAGTAAAAAGACTGTCTATACCAAGTGTTGGAGAGGATGTCTGGTAACTGGAACTCTCATATGCTGCTAGGAGGATTGTAAAATGGTTCAACAACTTTGAAAAGACAGTTTGGCAGTGTCCTAAAAATTTAAACATATTAGACCTAAAAGTATTAAAATCTTAGAAGAAAACGTAGGGCAAAAGTTTCATGGCATTGGATTTGGGAATGATTTCTTGAATATGACACCATAGGCACAGGTGACAAAAGAAAAAGGCAGACAAAGTGAACTTCATGAAAATTTAAAAATTTTGTGCATCAAAAGACAATATCAACATAATAAAAAGACATCCTATGGAATGAGTAAAAATATTTGCAAATCATAAATCTGATAAGGGATTAAAATCCAGAATATAGGGCCAGCCCCAGTGGCTTAGTTGTTAAGTTTGGCGCACTCTGCTTTGGCAGCCTAGGTTTGGTTCCCAGGCACAGACCCACACCACTCATCTATCAATGGCCATGCTGTGGCAGTGGCTCACACAAAATAGAGGAAGATTGGCAACAGATGTTATCTCAGGGTGAATCTTCCTCAGCAAAAAAATAAAATAAAATAAAATCCAGAATATATAGAGAACTCATAAAACTCAACAACCAAAAACCAATTGAATTCAAAAATGGGCAAAGGACTTGAACAGACATTTCTCTAAAGAAGATAAACAAATGGCCAATAAGCACATGAAAAGATGCTCAACATCACTAATTATTAGGGAAATGCAAATCAAAACTACAATGAAACCACCTCACATCCATTAGCATGGCTACTATCAAAAACACAAAATAACAAGTGTTGGTAAATATGTGGAGAAATTGGAACCCCTGTGCACTGTTGGTGGAAATGTAAAATGGTGCAGCCACTGTGGAAAATAGTATGGTGACTTCTCAAAAAGTTAAAAATAAAATTACCATACGATCTAGAAATTCCACTTCTGGATATATACCCAAAAGAATTGAAAGGAAAATCTTGAAGAGATATTTGTACACACGTATACTTAGCAACATTATTCGCAATAGCTACCTTGTGGAAGCAGCCCAATTGTCTATCAACGGATAAGCAAAATGTGGGGTATAATATATACACACATGCACACACAATGGAATATTTATTACTCAACCTTAAAAACTAAGTAAATTCTAATATATGCTACAACATGGATAAATCTTAAGGACATTATACTAAGTGAAATAAGCCAGTCACAAAAAAGCCAGATACTGTGTGATTCTACTTACATGAAGTACTTAGAGCAGTTGAAATTATAGAGGCAGAAAGTAGAATGGTGGTTGCCACTCTACTGGGGGCGGGGATGAGGAGTTATTGTTTAATGGGTATAGAGTTTCAGTTTTATAAAATGAAAAGTTACAGGGATGGGTGGTTGTGATGGTTGCACAACATTATGAATGCTTTTAATACCACTGAAGTGTACACTTAAAAATGTTTAAGATGGTAAATTTTACGTTATGTGTATTTTGCTACAATAAAAACTTATAAAAATACACACACACCCCTACGTACTCACATAAGTAAATAAACTTTGTTTATTTTTTTAATATAGAGCGGCTATCATTTTTTTTTAAGTCCCTTTTATTTTGGCGAGGAAGATTGGCCCTGAGCTAACATCTGTTGCCAATCTTCTTCTTTTTTTTTCTCCCCAAAGCCCCCGTACATAGCTGTATATTCTAGATGTAAGTCCTTCTAGCTCTTCTGTGTGGGACGCTGCCACAGCATAGCTTGATGAGTGGTGTGTAGGTCCACGTCCAGGATCCGAACCGGTGAAGCCCATACCGCTAAGGTTGAGTATGCGAACTTAACCACTATGCCACCGGGCTGGCCCCTACATTTTCAAAAATAAAAATAAAAAACTTAAATACCTATAACTATACGATCCAGCCAGTCCACTCCTAGGCACTCAAGAAAAATGAAAGCCAATAAGTCCTGGGGATGTAATGTACCCCATGGTGACTGTAGTTCATAATACTGTATTGTATGTTTGAAAGTTGCTGAGAGAGTAGGTCTTAAAAGTTCTCATCACAAGAAAAAAAATTTGTAACTACGTGTAGTGATGGATGTTCATTAGATATTGTGGTGATCGTTCTGCAATATATAAAAATAGTGAATCATTATGTAGCACACTTGAAACTAATAAAATGTTATATGTCAATCATATCTCAATATAAATAATTAAATAAAAAGAAATGAAAGCATATATCCACACAACAACTTGTACAAGAATGTTCATCGTAGTTTTATTTGTGGTAGTCATAACTGGAACCAACCCAAAGGTCAACCAACAGTGAATGGAGAAACAACGTGTGTTATAGCCACACAGTGGATTACTACTCTGCAACAGAACAGAAAGAACTATTGGTGGATACAACGCGGACGAACCTGAAAATAACTGTGCTGAACAAGAGAAGCCAGATGAAAAAGAGAATATGCTGCATGATTCTATTTACATAAGGTTTTAGAAAATGTGATCTAAATGATAGTGACATGAAACAAATTTGTGATTGCCTATGGAAGGTGGTTGGGGAAGAAAGGATTACAAAGGGGCACAATTAAATTTTCAAGAGTGATTCATCTATTTATTATCTTGACTGTGGTTATGGCTTCATGAGTGCATACTTTTGTCAAAATTCATCAAATTTTACAATTTAAATATGTGTACTTGGGGCTGGCCCAGTGGCTCAGCGGTTAAGTGTGCACATTCAGCTTCAGAGGCCCAGGGTTCACCGGTTCGGATCCCAGGTGCGGACATGGCACCGCTTGGCATGCCATGCTGTGGTAGGCATCCCACATATAAAGTAGAGGAAGATGGGCACAGATGTTAGCTCAGGGCCAGTCTTCTTCAGCAAAAAGAGGAGAATTGGCAGCAGATGTTGGCTCAGGGCTAATCCTCTTCAAAAAAATAAAAAATAAAAAAATAAATAAATATGTGCACTTTATGTATGTCATTATATCTCAAAAAGTGAACTTAAAAATCATATAAAGTGAAAAGACAAGCCACAGATTGAAATATATTTGCAACACGTATAATTGCCAAAGAATTTGTTTAGAATGTAAAAAAGACCCCTAAAAGTCAATAAGAAAATTTCATTCATATATGTATCTTAGAGAAACTCTTATACCTACAAGTTATGTAAGAGTATAGAAGCACAATTTTTAATAGTAAAAACCTGAAAATAACTCACAGCTCCATTTTCAGTAGAATAATTTGGCATAATCACATGATGGAATACTTCACCATAGTGAAAATTAGTCAACTATAACTACAAAGAAGATTTGGTTGAATCTCAGGAACATACTGTTACGTTTGGGGAAAAAAATGCAAATCTACCACTAAACACCTATTAAAACGGTCAAAATCTGGAACACTGAAAACACCAAATGCTGACGAGGATATGGAGTGACAAGAACCTCATTTATTGCAGGTGGGAATGAAAAATGGTACAGCCACTTTGGAATACAGTTTGGTGGTTTCTTACAAAGCTAAACATACTCTTACCATACCATCTAGCAAATGCACTCCTTAGTGTTTGCCTAAAGGAGTTGAAAACTACGTCCACACAAAATCCTGCATACGATGTTTATAGCGGCTTTATCAATACTTGCCAAAACTTAGAAGCAACCAAGATATCCTTCAGTAGGTGAATGGCTAAATAAACTGTGGTACATCTATACAATGGAGTATTATTCAGGGCTAAAAAGAAATGAGCTATCAAGCCATGAAAAGACATGGGTAAACCCTAAATACCTATTGCTAAGTGGAAGCAGCCAGTCTGAAAAGGCTACACACTGTATGATTCCAACTATATGACATTCTGGAAAAGGCAAAACTATGAAGACAATAAAAATATCTGTCGTTGCCAGGGGTTGGGGTGAATAGACAGAGCCGAGAGGGTTTTTAAGGAAATGAAAATGTATGATACAGGTCACTATGCATTTGTCCAAATCCACAGAATGTACAACACCAAGAGTGAACCCTAGAGTAAACTATGAACTTTGGGTGATAATGATGTGTCAATGTAGGTTCATCAATTGTAACAAATGTGCCGCTCTGGTGGGGGATGTTGATAATGGGGGAGGCTATGCATGTGTGAGAGCAGGAGGCATATGACAACTCTCTGTGCCTTCACCTCAACTACTCTTTAAAAATAGTCTTTAAACATGAAACACGTACAGACACACACACATACACACATGCACACACATTTGACTTGAAGGGGGGCAGATAAGCAGTTAAGAACCTGCTGCCCAAGCCCAGCGTAAGGCTAATAAAAGAAATTCACAGGAAAAAAAAAATGAAAGCAACTCTCAGAACAATAAATACAATATGATTTCATTTATTAAAAGTTCAAAAGCAGAAAATTATTACAACTATAAAATAAAGGGAGTGATAAATACAAGAGCAGGATTGCAGTTGATTATCATAGAGAAGGAAGAGGATGTAATAAGAAGGAACCCACGTGGCACTTCAAGGAGAATGGTAAGAGTCTATTTCTTCAACTGGGTGAGGGTACAAAAGTGCACGTTGCATCATTATTCTTTATACATTTGCCTTTTTAATAAATATTTTTTATCTACTCAATTAAAAATAAAGAAAAAATAAGCATCAGCTCACTAGTGACAAGCCAGGAGCAGCTGGGGTTGACATCACAGGCCTAATTGGTGTTGGGATGGGATGAGCGCAGGGACCTGCCCATCTCTGTGAGAATTCTGGGATGATCTTGATGGTGGAACTAACTTGATGGACTGAATCTCAGTCTCCATAAGCACATAGCAGGCCCAATGTTGCTTTTTCTCCAGTGAAACTGTCATTTATTGATCAGGCTTCAAATGAGTAAAACTTTCCAGAAGCTTAGTAGGAATTTAAGGGTAAAGAATATGATAGCTTCACCCCAGACCTTCAGAGGCCTTCTTGCTTTCCATATTGAGAGTGGGGTCTTGCGAAAGTTGATGCAGATGGTATAGACGAGGGTCTCTATCCTGGGATGACAAGCCTGTAAGGGCAGTTAAGAAGGGGTGGCATGAGAAGGGAAAAGTTTTTGTGGTTAGTTTAGAAGCCTCTTAAAAACTTGTCTAATCCTGATGTTCTCTTTTAGGGTGTGTTAGGGGGAGAGGTCCATGTAAAAATAATTCATTTTCTTAATTTTCATTAGGGCTGGCCTAGACTTTTCTTCCTCTTCTGGGGCTGCTTGGTCTTTTATATCACATCAACTGCACGGCTTCCTGCCTCCCCCACGACCATATTCAACCCCCCTGGATTCCTTGGGGCCACCTGCACACAAAACATATGCCTCTCAGATAATGGAAAATTTATTCTGAATGCTTATTTTAGATTGAGAAATATCCGCTCTCTCATGCTCATGTTGCTAATAAGCCTGCTCTGATCTGTGGTTTTTGCACAGCTGAAGGGTCATGCTGGCCCTGCCTCTGCCTTCAAGCAGAACTGCCTTCCCCCATTTTTGATGGCTCATTTCATCTTCAGATAATTAACTGAGGGCCTGGTGGGTATTATGATGGGGAGGGGGGAGGAGTGTGGTCCCTGTGAAAAGAAGCATGGGCCCTGCCACTGAGGATGCTTCAATCAAACAGCAGATATTTAGAGGAAGGGACAATGGGTCCCATAAGGCCAACTGGAGTGAAGAGACATGCTGTAGCCTCCATATTGCCCCTATTCATGAGTCTCCTCAGGTTTCTCAAGCTATCGAATGCCTCTTGTATCTAATTTCCTCAGGATCAGTGGCTTGAGCTTCGGCCATGAGTCCTGGGCTTACTGCTGGGGCCTCTGGAAATTGATTTTCCTTTTTCCTCTGCTCTTTCCCCGGGGACTCTCTTTGCCTTGTACTCAAATTTCCACTGAGACTGAATAGCCTTAGTCATGCTGCAGAAACAGAGAGCTGAGATGTGAGTCTAGAGAAATTTGTGTACAAATTTGTGTGGGCTTTGGGTGGTAGGAGCCTACAAAGGACTAATATAATAGCTGATTGGTCCCATTACCCATCTTCTTCCCCTTTATGTCTTGATCCAGTCTTGTCACAAGAAACATGCAAGGCTTGCCTCAGGATAAGGCAGGACACTTGAATTCTCGTCATTGCTCTCCCAGTGATTTTCCATGTAGCCTTCAAGCAATTTCCTGCCTCTTGTCCCCAGTTGTTTCACCAGTGAAATGGATGATTGTTGCACTGAACTTTCCCAGTGGGTTCATGAAGGCCAGTGAGCTATCAGACAATTACATGCTTTGAAAGGTCTCTGAGCTCTGTGGGGGAATTCTTGAACAATTGAGAGTACTATCATTCCATCCACAACCCTAAGGATGCAGAAGATGCTGGAACCAACCTGGCCAATCTGAATGATAAAAGTCAGCCACAAAGTTGAAAATAAGCCCCAGATGCAAAGAGATGAGACAGTTAGATTTACTTCCTCTTTTCTAATTTGAGAGGTTTCGTGTTGAAGAAAATCAGTGTGTTAGATGCTGCAGGAGACCTGAACACAGTCACCACGAAGCTGAGCTGTGTCCTCATGGCTGGTGCCTTCTACTTTTCTCTTACTATGCTCTGGGCAGCCCAGATACTACTGGGTAAGTAAAATGTTTGGTTGTGTGGAAATGGAGATATGCCTGACTTTGGGGAAAGGACCCAAAGGAAAGAAATGCAGACTAACTTCGGCCCTCTGGAGAAGCAGTGTTCAGGTGGGATATGAACGATAGATATTAGGAAGTTTGGTGTGCAGGATTGAATGGCTCCTTCTGGATATAAAAATCTTTAAGACTTTCCATCCTAAAAGTCCCCTTGACTATGATGTCGTCTCTTTAGCTACAATCTCAACTCCTTTCTCCCTTTTCTCAGATAAATTTCTGGAAAGAGAAGTCTGTACTTTCTATCTTCACTTCCTCACTTTTCACTCACTCCTCAATGCTTACACCCTGGCTTCTACTGGAATCAGTTTTGCCCAGGGTGCAATGACCTCTATATTGACTGGGCCATTGCACATTCTTTAATTCTCAACTGCTGGACTTCTCTGCTGGATTGGGCACTGTTAATCACTTATTCTTTCTTAGCATTCTCTATCCTGGCTTCCATATGCCATTTTCTCCTTGTATTCTATCTACCTGCCTTTGTCCTTTCGGTGGCTTCTCTTCTCTTCCCCTTACAGACTGGTGTTTTCTACAATTGCATCCTTGTTTCCCTACTCTTCTTTCTTTATACAATTGCCTTAGTGAGCTTATTTGTCTGTATAATTTTAACACTACCACTGTATAATTAAGAGTCCTAAATCATGTCTCAAACCCTAATTATGCTCTTAAGTTTCACATTCAAATACCAAGCTTTGCACAAGACATATCTACCTACATGTTTCACAGGTATCTTAGCACAATATGACCAGTGCTGAACTCATCTGTTTTCTTGGCATCTACCTCTCCTAATTTCATCTTTCACTATTTCTGATCTCAGTTAATGGCATCCACCCAGACATCCAGGCCAAAAACTTGGGAGACAACTTAGACCTCTCTCTCTCCATCTTCTGCATATTGCCAATCAGCAAGTTTGGCAAAATATACTTTCTGAATTGTTCTTTGAGCCAGTCCCTTCCTTGAAACATAGCTAATGGTATCCTAGGAAAGCCTTCATCATTTCTGACTTGGGCTAGACCAATAATTTTCTAGCTAATCTCCCTGTCTCAGCCTTATGTCCTTGAAATGAATTCTGCACTCTGCGGCCAGAGTAATTTGTAAAATTCAAGTCTGCCAGGCCAAGCTCCTTATCATGGCACACAAGGCCCACTATAATCTGGCCCTTATTTAGCCTCTTCAGCCTCTGCTCTCACCCTTCGAGCCATGTAATTTATGTGCTAATAAATCCCAACATGCTTATATTCATACATTCACACACCAGGCTCTCACCTGTCTCCAAAGCTTTGCTCATACTGCTACCTCTGCCTGAAAGGAGCTCTCCTCATGGCCCCCTACTCCCCTCTCATTTACAAACTTGTGGCATCCCTAAATACTCAGCTTAGGTGGCATCTTCATCAGGAAATCTTCCTTGAAACTTCCTCTCCCCTCCTACGGCTGCTTGTGATACCTCTTTCTTATTACTTTCCTCCTCATGCTGAAATAATCTCTTCATATGCTGTCATCCACTAAACTGAGAGTTATTTGTAGACAGGGACAATGCCTTTTTGTTTTTGTTTTTTAACCTTATCTTATTAGTCTTTGAATTCTCAGCACCTGCAGTGTCCCTACACAATAATTTCATTGAACTGTTTTATTGAACTCATAGAAACAGGACAGGGTGACTGTATTAAGATACAGTAATGGTATTGTGACAAGAACTCCAGACATGGACTCAGGCACTCTGGTTCAAGCCCCTCTTCTTTTATTTACTAGCTCTATAAAACTTTGGAAAAGTCACTTTTTACATCTATGAATTCGGTTTTCCTAGTCATAAAACAAGAATAATAATGCTTACCACATGGTTTATTGAGTGAAAGTGCCCGATAGCCCAAGAAGATTTTATTTTAAAAAAAGGAGAGGAGGCTGAGTCCAGATGAGTGACAGGGGAGGAACTGAAAAGGGGTAGCAGAGTGGTGAAGGGAGTTGAGACAGGATCTAAAGAAAGCACCTGATTCTGATATAATGAGAATTAGGAAGTAGAGAGGGGCCTCACTAAGAGAAGTTACACAGGTGAAAGAAGGGCAGTGGGTCATTGAGATTGGAAGGGAACAAAGGCAAGTGGGACAGGAAAGGACAGAGTGAAGGAAAGAGTATACGTGAATGGCCATGGTCCTGGAAGAGGGAGACAGGGATTAAGAGGGATGTGAAGCAGTCATGGAGATAGGAGAAATGTAATTTACTTCGCCTGGGTCATCATGGAGCTAACAGATAGGTTGAGGAGATGTGGTGAGAAAATCATAACTCTGCTTCAAGTCAGAAGTAAAGAAAGAATTGTTCCGTAGTTACCAGTACAGACTGGGAATAGAGGGTCAGGGACAGAGAGAAGGACATAGAAAGGGCTCTAAAGTTGCCAAGGAAAGTTCAAAGGACAGAAGACATCAAGGTAGAGATGGTTGAACAATGAAGACCTGAGAGGGAGATCCAGGAAGGAGGAGAGACACAGCTAGGTACTGAAAGCTATTTGGTAGATAATATATTCAAGGATGAAGAGCCAAGTGAATTTTGGGAAAATGAAAATATGGAAGAAAGCCCCCAAGGAAGGTCTGAGGACCGAAGTAGATCATGCGTGAACAGTGAAGTAAAAAGAACACTGATTTTGGACTCAGACATACCTGACTTTCTTGCTTCATTCTCTACTCTATTTTAAACTTTGGGTAAGTTAATTGACTTTTCTAACCCTGTTTCTTTAAGATTTATAAAATGGGGGTGAAATCACATACCTAGAAATTTTGTGAAGATTAAATAAGATAATGTGTGAAAGTGTCTGGCACATGGTAAACGCCCAATGAATGTTAGAATCTGATCATCTTCCTTTCCCTCCTGTCCTGTATCTGCCTGCTCTGGGGTCATCGTTGTCTTTGGCCTCTGGTTTTCTGCACCAGCAGCTGGATGTCATGCTGGTGAGTTCACCATTCTGCCATTCTATCCCTTCCCTCTTCCCCAAACCACAGTCCAAGAACCTGGAAGCCAATGAATCAAGTCCAAAGTATCCCTATGAGAGACCCATAAGAGTCTCTTGGAAAACAGGTTTTGGTGTCTTCTTAATCTCACCCTAAAAAGGATGATTCCCCCAGGAGAAGGAGGAACACTTGTGAAGGGCAATCTCCTGTCCTCTTTCTCTAAGTCACAGCATCATTTTCTGGTTCTTCTCGGACCATGCCCTCCTCAGCTGCCAGATTTGAGACATTACAATGTGAAAGACCTGTCAGCACCCAGGATGGCATCTGCCACATTGATGAAGACTTGAGAGGCCAGAGGGAAGCTGACTTCCAGCTCAAGGGCTACACTTTCAGTCAACCCTTCCATCTGATTGTGTCCTACGGTGAGGTCCTGGGAAGGACTGACCAGTGCAGGCCTGCTCTTTCTCCCATTTCCCAAACCTCTCCTTTCAGCCCCATAGCTCACTTGGGAAGGTGCCCCCAGGAAGCTGGCCATAGTATGAGATATCTTCTTCCCCATATTCAGCCCACAGAAGCTAGGGTGCCCTCAGTCCCGGGCCCTAGAGAAGTTGTTCCACATTCCCAACAAGGAGTGAGAGTTACCTGGACCCACAGAGAAAGTTTAGGGGTGTGTGCTAAGGGCAGTACTGGGGGAACTCCCAAGGAAGGCAATGGGTCACACTCAGCTCTTTCTTTGGGCCACAGACTGGCTCATCCTCCAAAGTCCAGCCAAGCCCATATTTGAAGGAGATCCATTAGTTCTGCGCTGCCAAGCCTGGCAAGACTGGCCACTGGCCCAGGTCACCTTCTACCGAGATGGCTCAGCCCTGGGTCCCCCTGGACCTAACAGAGAATTCTCCATCGCCGTGGCGAAAGAGGCAGACAGTGGGCACTATCACTGCAGTGGCATCTTCAGGAGTCCTGGTCCTGGTCGCCCAGAAACAGCATCTTCTGTGACCATCACAGTTCAAGGTGAGAGCTAGAGGGAGCGTTGTTGTGGCAGATGCAGGTGGGGAGAGACAGAGGGACCAAGAATGTCTTTCACTGGAGATGGCAAGATCACTGAAGGCCTAAGAGGCATTTTGCTGGCAAATGCCCAAGTTGGGCTTTAGGAGAGGAAGCATCTCAGCATTGTTTTTCCTTCTTTCTTTCTTTCTTCTTCTTTTTTTTTGTTTTTTTTGGTGAGGAAGACTAGCCCTGAGCTAATGTCTGTGCCAATCTTCCACTATTTTGTATGTGGGATGCCACCACAGCATGGCTTGATGAGCAGTGTGTAGGCCCGCATCTGGGATCTGAACCCACGAACTCCAGGCCACCAAAGTGGAACATGTGAACTTAACCACTATGCCACTGGGCCGGCCCCTCATCATTGCTTTTCAAGTCATTCAGCCCTCCTCCAAGTTCAGCATGTTTTCTACCACTCTATCCTACAGATCTATGCTTCCCAATGTTCGCTGATTAGACATCTGGGCTATTGTCAGATTTACCCATCTCTGGATCTTTTCTAGTCCTGTCTACTTGAGAAGAGAGAGGACTTGAAAGATTCAAATGGAACTTTTCTAAGAGAGCTCATTCCTGGTGGAAATAGGGGAAGGAAACGGGAAGGAAAGTGTGACTAGAGTTCATTGCCTGTCATGGGTGCCCTGAATGCCAGATGGCTGAGCTCTTCTTTCCCACCTGTCTCTCCAGAACTGTTTCCAGCACCAGTTCTCAGAGCCACTCCCTCAGCTAAGCCCAAAGAGGGAGGCCCAGTGACCCTGAGCTGTCAGACAAAGCTGCCCCTGCAGAGGTCAGCCACTCGCCTCCTCTTCTCCTTCTACAAGGATGGCAAGACAGTGCGCAGCACGGGCCTCTCCTCAGAATTCCAGATCCTCAAAGCTTCAGAGGCACACTCTGGGTCCTACTGGTGTGAAGCGGCCACCGAGGACAAGCAAGTTTGGAAACAGAGCTCCAAGCTGGAGATCAGGGTGCAGGGTGAGTAAGCATGTATGCATCTGTTGGTGTGTGTGAAAAGTAGGGGATAGGACGAATGTGCCCATGAGCTGGGGTTGGGTGTGAGCAGCTTAAGAAAGAACACAGAAGAGGCAGGAACCGTAAATCACGGTCTCTGGTTATGGAAGAGAGCACAGATAGGGAACGCCTCCTTCAGACCACGGTGCATATTTCACCAAAACAAGACCCGAGCCAGCTCTCCAGCTGCTGCCCCACAGACCTTACAGTCCCTACATGAACTCTGGGCATTTGTAGGAATATAGTGTCTAGAATGAGGTTGAAGTAGTCCAGAGTTTATGTTCAATTCTGGGAGCCCTCGTTAAGAAGGCTGCATTTGACTTAAAATATACCCAGAGGAGGTGTCCAGGGTAACGAAGGGGCTCGAAACCATGTCATAAGAAAAATCATGGAAGGGATGGGAGATGCTCATCCTGAAGAAGAGGTGACTTAAGGGGCCAGCAGAGAGTGTCTTCAAAATGCTGAAGGCTGGCACAAGGATGAGGAATTACACTAATGTCATATACCATAAAGAGGGGGACCTAGGACCAGCTACCACATCCATGTGCTGGGAATTAGATTCTGCCTTGATAGAAGAGAAGCTAGCTAATATCCACAGTGCTCTAATGATGAAGTCTCATCATTGAAGATTTTCAAGCTAAGGTAGCCAAGCTTGAGATTTAAATTTGGACCAGGAGGGACACTAGAATTCTCAAGTCTCTGCTGCCATTGGGCCACACAGCCACTTTCAGAGAACAAGAAAGATTGACCAGGAATAAGAAGGTAGGGCCAGAGTCAGACTTCACTCTTGTATGTGCCTCCTATCCCGTGATCCAGGTCCCTCCAGCTCTGCTGCATCCCCCACCTTGAATTCAGCTTCTCAGAAATCAGCTGCTCCAGAAACTACTCCTAAAGAGCCCCCTAAGCCTGTGCCTCCACTGTCCACCCCTTCTTCTGAGGATCCAGGCTTCTCCCCTCCTCTGCAGGTACCAGACCCCCATCTGTATCACCAAATGGGCGCTCTTCTCAAACAACTGCAAGATATGAGAGCTCTCCTCGGTCACCTGGTCATGGAGTTGAGGAACTTGTCTTTCCACCTGAAGCTTGAGACCACAAAGGGTCCTGCCAAATATGAGTAAACAATTCGCCTGCAGTATTACCCAACTACCCCCAATAAATCCAACTCTTTCTATTTTTCCTCTTTCTGTCCTATACATGTGCATAAATCGTTTTACAAGTTGCCCAGTGTTTTGTTAGAGTTACAGAAATAGGTGAGTATAAATAAATTTGTACAAAGTGATAACTGGAGTTTAGCCATAATTATGTATTCTCTCTCTTTTTTTTTTAAGATTTTATTTTTCCCTTTTTCTCCCCAAAGCCCCCCAGTACATAGTTGTATATTCTTCATTGTGGGTCCTTCTAGTTGTGGCATGTGAGACGCTGCCTCAGCGCGGCTTGATGAGCAGTGCCATGTCAGTGCCCAGGATTCGAACTAACGAAACACTGGGCCACCTGCAGCGGAGCGCACGAACTTAACCACTCAGCCACGGGGCCAGCTCCTATGTATTCTCTCTTAACATGACAACATAATCCTGCCTTCTCTAGACCAGGAATTGCCTTCCTTTGCCCAGACTAGAATCTGGTGATTGAAACAGAAGCAGTGAGATGGATTTAATGCAGCAGTCTCAAATGGGGGCAGTTCCCCCCACCCCCCAGCCAGGGGACATTTGGCAATGTCTGGAGACATTTTTGGTTGTCACACTTGGGGGCAGAGTGCTACCGGCATCTAGTGAGTAGAAGCCAGGGATGCAGCTAAACATCCTATAATACCCAGAACAGCCCCCAACAACAAAAGATTATCTGGTCCAAAATATTGATGGTCCTGAGGTTGAGAACCCCCAGCCTTGTGAGAGCTTGGTGTTGGACTTTGGGGTGGGCCTTTGCCTCTTCTGCTTACTCTCCCCTCTCAGCTTTATTCAGCAAATATACTTGCTGATATTTTGCTGACCTCTGATACACGCCCAAGTTTATTCTATATTAATTGTACTCATAAGACAGTGTTTCTGTTTATAGAGGGTTTAGACTTTGGGATGTAGGAACAGTAATACTCCTACCCTTAAAACAATTAACAATTAAAGCAACTTCCCACAGGTCCTACTACCCTCAGAAACATGTGATCGAGCATAACATTGTCAGAGTAGCAATTATTTGCTTTAATTCATTTGTCTCTGAAATATTTTTCTTAAAAAACATATATAAATCTATTTTGGTACCAAAATAATACTTTTTTTCTATATTTGGACTGCTATTGTACATTCTCAACCAACGAAAGGTAGCCTGACAGACTGTACAGTAACCTTTGATCAATGAGTTAGTACACCATTTTATAATGAGCTCAGCCAATGAGCATTCTACCATGTTATCCTAAATCATGTGGCATGATGTTATCCACTGTACTCTTTCTTTGTGCTGTTTATTCTGTGCATAGCTGTGACCCACAAAGATTTACAAAAGATGTATACGTGATCATTCTAGACATGCCACAAAGAAACAAAGGAATAAAATCATGCTGGATGTTTAAATTCGAGTTTTATGGTGGTTCTTGGCATCCTCTAAAATCAAGTTTTGTTGTGATTCCTAACACCTTCCAGGTGAAGGATCAGGAGGCAATTGGGAATTGGTAAAAGTCCATAAATATCACTGCAGCCTGAGAGGACTGATTGACAACTGTATGAACGTGAGTTGAAAGAAATGATGACCAGAGATATGTCATGACTTTGGTGGATTTGAAAAAATGGAAGCTCAGTTGCCAATGGACCAGGCTGGATGTACCTCCAAAGATACTATGTTATAACCATTCTACATGGAGTTGATTTCAGCTAATAGTATGTTATTTCTGTTCACTAAAGAGTGAGCTCTTTGTTCCACATTGGCTCATTGGTGTCTAGTTTAATGAGACATATTTAAGATCTCAGTAAATTTTGTTTAGTTAAATTGAGTTGGGTCAGCATAATAGGGGAAGGCATCTAGAAGAAGATGGGAATTAAGCTGGACCTTAAAGGATGAGTGGCATGTCTGGCATCAGCAAAATCTCCAGACTCTGCCCAGGAGACCCAGCCTAGGTCAAGGACTTGGAAGCTTCAGGAGGAGGATCTCCTACCATTAGGGATGAGGAAGGCAAGAACAGAGCTGAAAGAATGAGAGAGAGAGAAAGACAGGGGAGGAGGAGCTTTTACTTGTCTCCATCAGTCTGTCTAGCCTGGGGAGGTCAGCGAGGAGGTGGGAAGGAGGAATTGTGCTGGATTTGGTTTGCGACCTGTGTAGTTTAGGATTCTGTAACTCGCAGAGGTCCCAATGCAGCTATGCTGAATATTTTCTCTGAAATAAACGTTAGATAGTAAGTACATCCATTATCTTGTAAAGTCGAATATATGCATACCTTTTTATCCAGAATTCTATGCCTGGATGTATATACCCAAGAGAAGTTTTAGTATCTGTGTATCAGAAGACAGGTATAATAATATTCGTAATAACACTACTTGTAAAAGCAAAACTTGGAGTCAATTCAGTTGTCCACCAACAGAAAAATAGATAAATTGTGCTATTTTTCACAGAATGGAATACTAAGCAACAGTAAAAACGAATGAAATGAACTATAGTTAAAATTCAGCAACATAAAAGAATATCAGAAACGCATCAGTGAGTGAAAAAAGTAAGTCCCAGAAGATAACATATAGTGTGACTCCCTTTATACAAAGTTTAAAAACAAGTAAAACAAAGGAATATACTGTTTAGGCATTCACACAAACATATGATAAACCTTTTTAAAAAGGCATGAAAATGGAAATATCAAAGTCAGGACAGTAGTTACCTCTGAGGGGCTGATCAGGGAGACCATGGGGGAGGAGCACATAAGTAGATACAAATTATTAGTAATTTTTAAAATCTTCTCCGAGTAGGAATTTAGACCTCCTTTAAATATATATATTTCTCTAAATCATCTTCAAATTCCTTTATGCTTTCTGCCTGTATCTTTTCTTAAACGTAATAAGGGGCCAAGTTTATTACCTACAATATGGAATAGTTCTTCCCTTTATTGATCCTCAAGTAACCATACCAACTTATTAAAGACTGTTCCAGAATACTCTGAGTATTACTGGATTTGGTGAGCCTTTCTTGACCTTAAAGTCACGACTGGACGTGTTTCACACATTTTCCCCAGCCTTAATCAGGCCAGAAAAGATAGCTAATTTTCTTCAGTACCGAAGCAACTTCATTTAATTTAACATTTACGTGCAAGGTTCTAGAAGAAGAAAAAGAAGATAAATATAAAATAATCTCTGCTCTCATAGGCAAGTTCAATTGAGTTTATGAGGAAAATCTGGCCTCCTGCAGATTTATAATTGGAAAAGCTAGGAACAGTTTAAGAGACTTTTTATATAATTGTGGATATTCTTCTTTGATGTGTCACAAAAACTTGGTAAGGGGTAGTTTCTTAAAGATCAGTTGCAATATGGAATCTGAAACCATATCAATAAATGTTTCTTACTCTGTTACATTAAAATCCATTGGTCCTTGTACTTTAAATGAATCTTTTACCCATGCATTGGTCATTTGAAAATATTAGTTCACAAAGTTATGCAGATCTTTCAAATGTTGATACCATTTCATTATAGACGATATTTTAAAAATCACATTTAATATCACCATCAGAGAAGTCTTTAATTATTGGAGACCTGTCAAGCTCATGATGATGAATATAAGCTTTCCACAATTCTAATTTTCATTTGAAAGCTAGAATGTTATCATTGGCAATAATTACTGTCAGTTGTTTTTCTCAAAGGGGCAAAATCACTTGGTTTACTTTTGAGAAATGTCTGCGGAATATCCAAGTCTGAACAACCATAGTTTTCCAGTCATTCTTTCAATTAAAAATGGTGCTCTGTGAAAAAAGTAGCCGGTTCAGCTCAGAACTCAAATAATCACACAAGAGCTTTCCCCAAAGACAGCCGTTATATTTCAGAATGGAACAAAAGTGCATGCTTCCCCCTTCCCATCACACGGAATGTTAAAACGACTTATACTTGGTCTCAAAATTTAATAAAATTAACTCTTTTTTTTTTTTACTATTTCATTAAGGTTTACCTTTTGTTGTTTTTTTTTACTGTAAGTTCATTTTTTATCTTTTTTATCGCGAGTGCGTGATGATGAAAAATACAGTTTGGTGCCACTGCCTTAAATTGTGCTGAGGAACCAGCAGTTCCCCCCTCCAACACACACACACTGCTTTGCACTATCACTGCAAATGTCAACCTAGTAAGAAAGGCAAATAATCTCAACATTATTACAAAAATAGTTCTGACTTTGTGGACACCCTGACAGCGTCATGAGAACCCGCAAGTATCTACAGACCAAACTTTGAGAATTACTGGACTAGATCATTCAATATTTTTGATTGGACACTTTTTAAAAGTCTAAGTTGATTATACTACACATCCCTTTATTCCTTAATACCTCTGTGAGAAAAGGCAACATCTGCTGAACAGCAAAGGAAACAGTCGACAGAATGAAAAGGCAGCCTATGGAAGGGGAGAAAATACTTGCAAACCATGTATCTGATAAGGGGTTGCTATCCAAAATATATAAGGAACTCATACAACTTATAGCAAACAAACAAATAACTCAGTTTAAAAATGGACAAAGGACCTGAATAGACATTTCTCAAAGGAATACATATGAATGACCAAGAGGTATATGAAAAGGTGCTTAGCATCACTAATCATCAGGAAAACGCAAATCAAAACCACAATGAGATAGCATCTCACACCTGTTAGAATGGCTATTATCAAAAAGACAAAAGATAAGCGTTGGTCAGGCTGTGGAGAAAAGGGAACCCTTGTGCACTGTTAGTAGGAATGTACATTGGCACGGCCACTATGGAACACAGTATAGCAGTTCCTCAAAAAATTAAAAATAGAATTACCTTGTGAACAGGAATCTCACTTTTGGGTATATATCTAAAGGAAATGTAAACAGTATCTCAAAGAGACGCCTGCACTCCCATGTTCATTGCAGCATTATTTACAATAGCCAAGATATGGAAACAACCTGAATGTCTGTTGATAGATGAATTCATAAAGAAAATGTGAGATATGTATGTATAATATATTATATATATAATTATATATAATATGCACACATATACTCACAATGGAATATTATTCAGCCTTTTTAAAAAATCCTGCCATTTGCAACAATATGGATGAACTTGGAAGACATTATGAAAAGGAAATAAACCAGACAGAAAAAGTCAAATATTGTGTAATCTCATTTACATGTGGAATCTAAAATAGTCAGACTCATAGAAGCAGAAAGTAGAATGGTGGTTGTCAGAGACGGGGAGGGCAAGAGGGAGAGAGAGCAAGAGGAACTGGTTCACAAGATTACGGGAGGCTGAGAAGTCCCGCAATTTGCCATCTGCAAGATGGAGACCCAGGAAAGCACAATTCAGTCCGAGTCCAAAGGCCTGAGAACAAGGGGAGCCGATGTTGTAAATCCCACTCTGATCGCTGAAGAAGACAAGATGAGATGTCCCAGCTAAGTCATCGAGGCAGGAAAAAAAAGGAGTGAATTCCTCTTAACCCAAACCTTTGTTCTAAAAGAGAAAATAATATCTAGAACACAACATCATTTATGTAAATTAATAACACTAAATATTTCTCAAAGATAAATCTATGCTTGCATACAGGAACATACAGTAAACATTGTACAGTGGGTACTTATGTGGAGGAGAGGAAAACGGTAGTATAGCTGAAGATAAAAAAATAACAGAACAAGAGAGGAGACTTGAAAAGACTAGTGCTGACAATCTGCCACAAGCACGAGAGACAGAGAGCAAATTTTGGAATGAGATAGACTTCAATTCAAATTCCAGTTCTATCACCTCGGTTTCCTCATATATCAAATGGAGATGATAAGAAGGATTATTCCTTCTTCAAAGGGCCCTTGTGAGAATTAGGTGAAGTAATTTTTGTGAAGCACTTGGCATAGTGCCTGCTACGTGCCACAACACTCACACTACAGCCCTCGCTGAGAGTGAACTGGTGTCATTATCATCAGCAACAGCTGCACTATCTGATTATCATCATCCTCATCACTGAGACATTTTATTCATCAGAATTATCAGATGATGGCGTATCTCGTCCAGAAACTATGTCACGAGAGGCTGTGAAGAATTGCTCAGGTAACAAATGATAATTGCTAAATTTCTCTGCATAGTAAAGGGGTGAAGAATTAGAAATTCTGCAGGGAAAAGTCCTCGATGGAGAAAAAGATCCAACTTGGGGAAAATGCAGAAGAAAGCCTGGAATAAAGAAATGTTGGGTGGAAGATTCTGCAAGCCAAATTCTGAGCACTGTATGATGTGAACCCTCCCAGTGATTCTAGAGATTTTCAGGGAAGACTGTATACCTCATGTATTTTGGGTGTAATCAGGTTTCTTGTGGAATCTGGTGAAGAGGCTGAGATCTGAGTTATGAGTGAGAAGAAGCCAAAACAGCGTCAGCTTATGTAGACAAAGGTGATAGACAGCTGATGGGTGGGTTACGTTTCTGTCATAGAGGTGGAGGCCTGGTGCAGAAGCCAGACCTCTGGGGCAACTGTAGATGATGCAGCCAGTTTATGGTCTCTGTCCTCAGTGTCCAGCTCTCTCCCTCCCCTGCTCCTGAGCACCTTATCAAACACCCCCCCCTACTTTTAGACCCATATGACTATCTCTCTTTTATCAAAACCTGCTCCCAAATAGGATCTGAAGTGGCCAGCATCGTTTAAATGACCAATCATATTTCCCTAAGAGGCATTTGCATTTTTAACAAGGACTAGCACATTAAGAGAAACTATGAGACAATTCTCAGAGTGAAGATTTGGGCATCAGCAGTCAAGAGGGGAAGAGACTGTCTTAAAGAGAGTCGGCAGTGTCATAATCGATCCCCTTCCTGCCAGAATTCCAAGGGAAGGAGGTGCCCCAGTACTGAACAGCCACAGGTGAGGGCAGGAGACTGTCCAAGGAGACATATTATCAGGTTGGAAAATTCATGAAGTATTTACAAGAGAATTCAGGTTCCCCCTTGCTCAGGGTATGATCACGTGACTCAGAAAGCACAAGAAGTAGGGCCAGAAGGTCCGATCTCAGAAGATTCTGAGGGGCTGATGCAGTGACTTCTCTGCCCCAGGTAAGGAGTCCTAGAACTGAGGCGTGGTTGGGGAGGGGCTGCAGGGATGAAGAAGGAAGGAAGGCATAAGTAAGTGGAGACGCCACAGGGTGAGATCATTGGGATGGATAGGAAAGAAGAGTTTTCTAATTTTTGAGGGTTTAAGGTTTCAGAAAGGGAGAAAGAAGGGGAAACATTGCGTTTCTATCCTTGACTGGGACACTGGGAGACAGTGACAGAGAGGGTGGTTGATGAGTCATGCTTTTTTGCCTAATCATCAGTGGAAGGATGTGAGCTCTGGAAGTGCTCTGATCAGGAAACCCAAGATCAACCTCACTAGGCCTTACAGGAAATGTCTGTTATCAAGGAATGAGCAGAATAAAGGCCTTGGGTGGACCAGGAGGACATGAAAATGTGTCTTCCTCAACTGAGGCTTACAGGGCTGACTGGAAGGTGGGGAGGAAGTGAAATGGGAGTGGGATGTCGATGGGAGCCTGCGGTGGCAGAGTCACCCGCCACAGCCTGGGGTTCTGTTTGGTTCTCTTGGGCTGCAGAGGGCACAGACTCTGCTCAGCAGGCCTTCTCTACAGGAGTTGAGGCTGGCCTGAGATGTGAGGTGGGTGTAGGGGTGGTAAGTGGGACAATGCCTGGTACTTGGGACACCTAAGTGTTGACACATATCCAGCCTGTCTCCTGCTCTCTCCAGTCCATGATCTTTAGGAATTAGGAATGGGTAGGAGAAGCAGCAATGTCTCTCAGTACTCAATGGTCAGCACTGGCTACCTTCTCTCTCTCCTCCTCCATCCCATGCCGGCACATCTCCAACGTTCTGCAGCTGCTGTAGGGGAGTCTATCATGTGGGCACTGACAGCCCTCCTGCTCCTGGGTGAGTCCTCAACGAGGCAATAGCAGCATAAGGACTTTGGGTGTGGGGAAGAGTGTGAGTCATGGGGGGGTGTGTGTGTGTGTGTTGGGGGGGTATTTAATCCTCAATTCCAAACAGTTAACTATCTATTTTTGGAGGGGTGAGGAGGAGGGGGTTTCTCAGAGCAGGGGAAACTAAAGGCAGAAAAAAACCAGGTCTTGAGATGTGTTGAGTCTTTCCTGTGGTCAAGAGAGCCCCTTTCTTCCCTCTCATCTCCAACATTCTCCTGCTTCTTCCTTCTTTGATTCTTGTTTTGCAGTTCCAAGCAATGGGCAAGCTGGTGAGTCTTCCACATCCCTTATCCCAATTTCTACGACTTCCACTCCAGCCCCACTAAGTGACCTGCTTGTGTACTCACTCCCCACTTCTTGGCTGTTCTGAGATAGTGCCTTTTCCCACTCCTCCTCAATCTTGTGACTCAGTTTGTCCATAGACACTTAGAGATGGGTGCTAACTGAGGGACTGATGATGTGTAGCCCAATGTGGCCTCCCCTGCCTCAGGGATAGGTTAGTAACATGGGCTGGGTCCTCAAAGCTGGAGCTTTCTGAGATTTCCTAACCTTAGACTACATCGTTGGGCACCTCACCTTGATTCTCTTTTCCACACTGCCCCCTCTCACATACCCCCAGCTACTCTGGAGAAGCCCATTTTGTCTCTACACCCACCCTGGACCACAATCTTCAAGGGGGAGCGGGTAACGTTGCGGTGTGATGGGTACCACCCTCTGCTTTTGGAGCTCCGGCCCATCAGCACTCTCTGGTATTTGGGCCACCTACTCCTACCGTCTCACAAGAAGAGCATTGAGGTGCAGACGCCAGGGGTGTATCGGTGCCAGACAAGGGGAGCACCCGTCAGTGACCCCATCCACCTCTCTGTGTCCAATGGTGAGTAGTCTGAGGAAGGGAGGGGCAGCGCCTGTCTCGTCTGGCAATACTGGCCCTCCTGTGGGAGAGGACACTGGGCCACTCCCACCAGGGCAGGAACGGGGGCCTATCTAGAGTCTCTGGAGCAGGCAGGGGCCTGCATGGCACTATGTGAGAGATGTAGTAAGGCTTGCCTGGCCCCAAAGTTCCCTCACCCTCCTGCCACCATGGGCAGCAAATAAATATTTCTGTTTATGAGACTAGTCAGAAGAGCTGAGCCTCTGAGAACCTGCAATACTGGACAGAAAAGTTCGCCAGAGGGCAGAGGGGAAAGGACAGAGAAAAGCAGGAAAAGTGAGGATCCTTGGGCAGGCTGGGTACGGCCATGGGAATTACTCTTGATTGAATGGTGCCTCTCTGTACCTCCCATCAGTAAAATAGGGCAGACAATAATACCTATCTCTTTGATTGTTGTGAAGATTAAAAATGAACTATATCATGCTGTTAAGGAAAAAAGCACCAGTTGAACAGAGCACTTAATCAAAATTTTATTACAGACATGTACACACGTGTGTACACAGGGGTCCATTAAGAAACTGACTCCCTGGGGATACTTAAAGGGTTTCAAAACAGAATAAGAGAAATAACAATTGTTCATTAGGGCCCAGGATTGGCTACTTCATAAGGAATATAATATCTTAGCCTGGTAGGCCACTGTTTGTATTCAGAGTTTAAAGATCATCACTCAGGGTTCAGATTAGCACTTACACGCACTTCCTTTCCACATTCTGGTTTCTGGTTTGGAAATTGATAGTGAATATACATAAGATACTGGTCATAATAGACGGTGATTACTGCTTGCAGAAGTGAGAGTAGCATATAATTGTGGCTTTTACTTGCAGAACTCTTTTTCAATGTAAAACACCTAAAATGGCATCTAGCACATGTTAGGGCTTATGTGTTAGCTCTGATGGTGATGGTGCTGGGGTAAATACTGAGTGCTGTGGCAAGTACCTAAGGCTGTCCCCGGGGTTAGGGAAGTGTCCTGGGGGTTAGGGAAGTTTCCTGGAGGAGATAAGGTCTAAGCCTAGACCCGCAGGACAAGTAGACTTCAACTAAAACAGGTGAAGGGGAGTCTTATTGGCAGGTGCAAAGGCTCTGGGCTCAGAGCAGGGCCAGTTCTTCCAGCAGTTCAGTATGGCTGCACTTAGCCTGCATTAGGAGTGGAAGGTGGGGACAGTAAAGGAGAAATGGGACAGGGGAGAATACTGAGATGATGCTGGAGTGGTGAGCAGGGGCCAGGTCAGGAATGTCCTGATGCCACCCAATGGAGTTTAAACTGCATTGGTGGGCATTATTCTTTGAGGCCAGAACCAAGTCTCAGGCACCTTTGCCTTCTCAGTACCTAATGAAACGCCAATCCCCCTCTTTCCCCACTCACCAACTAATGCGCCCTGCTTTGAGGCTCCTGGGGTGCCTCAGTAAGGCAGGAGTGAGTTGGCGGGAGAGGGGAAGGAGAGTACGGGGCGGGGGGGCGGGGGGGGGGGGGGGGAGAGGGGAAGCATAGAGGTGGGGAATGGGAGACCCCCCAGGGCTGAATTTTCTCTTGGGGTCAGGCCTGTCTGTGGTGTCTGTCGTAGACTGGCTGATCCTGCAAGTGCCCTATGCTGCGGTGTTCGAGGGCGAGCCGCTGGTCCTGCGCTGCCGTGGCTGGTATGACAAAATCGTCTACAAGCTTCACTACTACCACGACGGCCAGGCCGTGCGCTACTTCCACTCCAGCGCCAACTACACAGTGCCGCAGGCGCGCTCCAGCGACAGCGGGCGCTACCAGTGCTCGGGCACCATGCGCATCCCAGTGGAGAGCGCACCCATGTTCTCCTCCAAGGTGGCGGTGACTGTGCAAGGTGGGGGATACGTGGGGCCCCGGAGGGAAGCAAATGAGCACTGGGAAATTCTGGGACAGCGATCAGGTGGGGGTGGAAAGGAGGGGCGGAGATTCAAGTAGCTGCCACGTGTCGGATTTCTTTGCTAGACCGCTGACGCTTTCTCCTCTCCTCCGCAGTGAAGGCACACTTGATCTGCAGCCTGCGTGGGGGCGGGTGTCCCTTCCTCCCGACACACACCCCGGCTCCTTACTCCGGGTGGGCACCCCACATAGGGGGCAGGTCTGTCCACGTCCTAGCCAGAATGGCGGCAGCAGTGGTAGGGGGTTCCCTGTGGGACTGGGGCAAGGGAATGCCTCCTCTGCGTCCCGCGAGGCAGGCGCAGCGACCCCCTTCTAGGCTGGAGAAGGCGAGCTGGGTGTCAGCTGGGATATGACATAAAGTGTCTGGCCTGTTCCCGCCTCTTTCAATCTTTACCCGTCCCTCAGGGACTCGGTCCCCCTGCCCCACATTTCAGAAGGCTTTCCTTCCTCCCTCCCCGCGTACACACAGCCTCCTCCCACTCCTTGGTCCCCTGGGCGGCGAGAAGCCCTCCTGGGAAACCGGAAGGAGAGAGGGGTTGCGGGGCCGAGGACGAGCGGGACTTGGTGCCCCGGGACCCTTGCTCCAGCCTAACGTGCATCGCAGCCACTGGGCCCCCCTCTCCGCAGAGCTGTTCCAGGCGCCGGTGCTGAGGGTGATGGGCCGGGGGGAGCCCCGCGGCGGGGTGGTCGTGCGCTGCGACACGCGCCTGCACCCGCAGAAGCGCGACACGCCGCTGCAGTTCGCCTTCTACAAGTACAGTCGCGCCGTGCGCCGCTTCGACTGGGGCGCCGAGTACACGGTCCCGGAGCCCGAGGTCGAGGAGCTGGAATCGCACTGGTGCGAGGTGGCTACCGCCACCCGCAGCGTCCGGAAACGCAGCCCATGGCTGCAGCTCCCAGGGCGGGGTGAGTGACCGCATGCCCTCCCGCGACGTCCACCCGGGTGGGCAGCCCTGCCTCAGCCTCTTGGCACCGGCGAGTCCTACCCGCACTCCCCCTCCTGTCACCTGCCCCGCCTTCCCATCTCCGCATCCCTGCCCTCTTCACCCGCTTCCGCTGCCTCCCGCCTCTCCCCACGCATTCCTGCCTCCCTGCTCCGCTCCATGGCCCGGTGCCTCTCTCCCATCCACCCACCCGCCCAACTCCTCGCCCCCGCCCCCAGACCGTGGGAGAACGATTGCAGCTGCGCGGTACTCGGCGTGTTGCTTTCACAGGTTCTGTTCTGGAATTGGCATCCACCACCGCCCCCGTCCCACAGGCCGCAGCCTTGGCGCCTGGTAACAAGCCGCTTTCCTTCAGAAAGCCCCCGGTGTCCAGATCGGTCCCATCGGTCACCTCCGTCCCGAACACCACCTCAGCGGGGCTGCAGTTCCCCACGGGCAGAGCCCCCACTGCTGGGCCGCCGGCCTGTGCTCCGCGGCGGACCCCCTTGGAACAATCAGCGGGAGCCCTGAAACCCGACGTGGACCTTCTGCTCCGAGAAATGCAGCTGCTCAAAGGCCTGTTGAGCCGGGTGGTCCTGGAATTAAAGGAGCCACCGGCCTTCCCAGAGCACAGGGAAACAATGGAGACCCTCACTCCCCGCGTTCCTGTGAGCCCGGGAGCACCGGAGACCGCTACTGTGGAGAGCTGAGGTGGGGGAGGCGGCTACTGTCCCCTCTCCAACCTCATTCATTCCTGGTCTCTCCTGCTTCCCATCACCGGTGACCTTTCAAAGCCATCTGTTACATCCCTTTGTCTCGCTGTGGTTTTTAAAGAAGCACGCAAAAAGTGTAGTGGCTGATGATTTCAGTCTTACACAGCATATCTGAGCAGTTTGTAACCACAAGGCCTTCCCTCTGCTCTCTTCCTTCCCCTCACAGAATTCAGTAAGGAAGTAGAAACTTGTTTACCACTTAGAGGTTCACGTTTGGAAGTGAATTTAGTCATCCTTAGCTTTTCATGTAAGCCCACCCAGTACATATCTCAGCACAAGCGATATTTTGGTACTTAAGGTCATTCAGGTAACTGAGCTTTCTAGAACATTTTAGAGTCAAGTTGTAGTTATTCATAATGAATTTAATGTTACTTTAAAAAAGACTTTCGGTTCTATTTCTGATGACTTTATACCCTCAAAGCCCTGGGTTCTTTTTAGTTTTAGAGAGGGAAAGGTATTTGTCTCGGCCTCCCATTCTGAGTCATAAGGGTCAGAGTTTGGTAGACTGGTCCAGATGTGCGTCCTGCCCCACTGTAGCTAGACAGACTCACGGGCTCTGGTAATGGGCCATGCTCATTTTAGTCACAAATTAAATGAGTAGAATTGCTTTGAGGAATCTCTGAAGAAAGTTTAAGACAAATCCTCAAAATTGCTAAATTCTAATTTTTAGCAGTTTTTTTACTTCCCTAAGAGCCATTCCAAGACAAACACACTTAGACACACATGTGCACAGATCTATGTCCCATCCTACATGGAAACTTTAATGTCACTTGAAGAAAAAAAAGCAAGAGACCATTTCAATCGCAATTTCAGGGGGTGCGTCCTACAAGTCCCATTTTCATGGGTCTCCCATCTGCCTACTAGATTGGCTCTCTGCCAGGCTGGTGTGACTTGTTCCCAGGAAGTCTCACTCGCATTGAGTCCGTACCCTTTATCAGTTAAGCTTCATTGTTAAGGTTTAGAACTGATAACTCTATTCTCCCATCCTTTACTTCTGCGTTATAGATATTCAGTCACAACACAATTTCCTGTTTCTTTTTGAGTGATTAACCAGAATAACATCAACATACTTCCTAATTTTCTTCTTAGTATTATCTTCACCATGTTATTATTACAAAGTCACTGAAATTACATACAGAGAGAGGCAGGCAGGTACACACATAAATTGCAATGCAATGTGCTAAGTGCTTTATGAAACACTACGGGAATTCAGAGGAGGAAACTGAATCTTGAAAGAACAGCAAGAATTCACCAAGTAAAAATGTGGAAAAGATTGAGGGTAGGGCATGTAGGCTGAGGCTGCAAAGGCACGGAGGCATAAAAGTTTGTGTTTGTAGAGCTGCAAATAATTGGGAGTGGTTGGAGAATTATGTGTGTTTATGTGTTTGTTGGGGGGTGTATTTTAGGGAGAAGCTGTCAGGAGATGAATGTGGGGAAGTAGAAAGGGATCAGAAATGGAAGTTTTGTTAGGAAGTCCTTTAGCCTGTTGAGTATTTGGGATAGATATTTGGAAGAGTTCCTGGGATGAAGGCATCAATAAGTCTTACTGGAGGAGATGCTGATTTCAAGTTAAAAAAGAAGCACCAAGTAAACTGATCTCAGTGGGTGCCTGCTGCTCCCTGAGAAGGTATGTCCAGGCCCCTGTAGTCCAGTACTAGGGTTCTAGTTTACAAGGTTCTCTGTGACTCTGATTTCCAGCTTTCTAATGCAAGCTCATCTCACTTCTGAGAACTCTCCTCCCAGGAAGACTTCTCTGCTAATTCCCCTCTACTCCAGTGGCCAGGCTGTTTCCCTTCTGATTTTGTTCCCTTGATTTTCTGCCATCCCTGATCCAGACAGGAAGTGACTAGCATTACTACCAAGAGACTTAGTAATCAAAGGATCCCAAGTCATGAAAAAAAAATCAGTTGATCATTTTTTAAGAGAGCAAAACAATGAAATCGCCACTCACAAGAGAGCTGGTATGGCAGGGTCTCCTTCATTTATACCTTGTTAACAGCCACAATATCCTTCTTCCTTTCCTGCCACATGCCTACATTTAGAACTAGGGATGTGGGGGCTGGGGAAGAACAAGGACTTACGAGTGAGAACAAAAATCATTCGTGACTCAATTTTTTTGTGGGTGGAGGGAGAAGAATTGACTTTTGTGCTCTCTAGACTCCGCTGTCTCTAAGCCCCCCAGCTCTCATAGATCATCCTCTGCAATATCTGTTAATGATCTCCCAGAAAAACCTGCACTAAAGAAACATCAGCTTTGCCTCATTCAGCTTCTGTTTGAGGTCCCAACATGCATTTAGAGAATCAGAAGGCTAGCTGGCCCAAGGGAGAATCTCAGAGTTCATTCCCAAGCAGCAAGGATAGCAACAAGGAAAGCAGCAAGGATAGAAACACGCTGGAGAAGCCAGGGGAGGAAGCTGCTTCTCCCTGGTTCTCTGATCAGTTCTGTGGCTCAGACTCAGGCTTCAGACCCTAAACTTACTGATATCCATACGAGATACCAAACAAGGAACCCAAATGTCCTCCAGTAGAAGGGATCCTGGCAAGTTCCATTTGGATCTCAGCCTTTCTCTTTTTTTTTTTAAAGACTGGCACCTGAGCTAACAACTGTTGCCAATCTATTTTTTTTTTCTGCTTTTTCTCCCCAAATCCCCACAGTACATAGTTGTATATTTTAGTTGTGGGTCCTTCTAATTGTGGCACGTGGGACGCCGGCTCAACATGGCCTGATGAGTGGTGCCACGCCCACGCCCAGGATCCGAACCAGCGAAACCCTGGGCCGCACCAGCGGAGCACGTGAACTTAACCACTTGGCCACGGGGCTGGCCCCAGCCTTCCTCTTTCATTCTGTCCTCACTGAGTCTGTTTTTTATATTAGCTTTACTCTATGGAAAGAGGGGAACTCTTTGAGCTCCACACTTATGACTTTTTTCCTAAGAGAGTGAATCAAATCCTCTAAGTTAAAGTCCGAACTCCCTATCATGAGATATGGAGACCATTCATGCTGTACTGCAGCCACACCGACCACTTGCTCTTTCCCCAACACACCAGCCTCGTTCATGTCTCTATGCCTTTGAATGTACTTTTGCCTCATTCTCTATGGGGAACTGCACAATTGTTCTGAGCCCAAACTTCCTCTTCTGCAAAATGAGGGAAATGAATAAAAGTAACCCTACAGGAAGAGACAGACAAATAAACAGACTCGTTCATTATTAGAGGTTTTAAGACAGGGGATGATAAGGTGCTTAGAAGCACAGGGGAGGGGCACTAAGCCCAACATGGGGGTTCAGAAACCACTTCCTGGTGAGATGACATCTGCCAGTTCCTATTGACGAACTATTAGATTGTTTTTAAACTTTTGACATTTTAAATGATGCTGCAGTGAATATCCTTACACCTATATCTTTATCACAAACTTGAATGTATCTGTGGGATAAACTCCTGGAAATAGAATTGCTGAGTCAAAGAATATGTCTTCTTAATTTTAACAGATGTTGTCAAATTATCCCTCAAAGAGGTTTACCAATTTGCACTTCCACTAATTAGCATTGAGAGAGCTTGTCTTTCCTACCCCAGTCAAGAGAACACATCATCATACTTTCATTTCTCAGTTAAACCCAGAGAACCTCTTGACTCTTTATCTACTGTTGACTGTCTCCAATTGGACCAGGATAGCATTACTAACTTTACATCAGGCAGCAGCCCAGCAGTACAGTCCACCCCAGAGTAAATGCCCCTATTTGTAATGTTAACCCATCCACTTTCTGAATTCCTTGCTAACTAGTTTGCAGTTAACTAAGGGAAATGCACTCCTGACGATACTCCCCTATTAAACACGGACTTTGGCTAAGTAGAGCTCTTATTCTAAACCAGATTATCCTAGTTCTTCACCAAATTTCCATGTAGAACAGGTGACACATACTACGGTTAGTCCATATTTGGTTTAGTTTGTTCCCCAGTCATTATACCTGCAATGATAATTGGCTTCAATGCTGACATCCTATTCCTAATAAGAGGCCTCATATAATCATACATCCCTGATTCAGCTAACATCTGAGACTAAAGAATTGGTACAATACACTTTAGTTCTTTTCAGTTCAAAGGAGCCGCTCTCATTACAGTAATGTGGGAGATGACCATTCTCACATCTCTTAACAGTAAATATGCCCCTAATGCAGCATGTTCAATAGCCAAGCTAATTAGCTTTGGACCTAGAGGTGGCAGAGTATAGAGGTTAAGAACTCTGGCTCAAGAGTTAATAGACTTGGGTTCAAATGTCACTTTTGCTACTTACCAGCTGTGTAGTGTAGGGGAGGAAGACAAATCCTCTACCCTCTGAGTCCTTCTGGCTGGGCTATGAATTAAACTGACATGAGACAGGATAACAGGAGAAAATCAAACAAAGCTTTGTAACATGTATACACGAGAGAGACTCAGGAAAACTGAGTAACTCGCCAAAGTGGCAGAAGCTGTTACCTTAAATACTATCTTCAGCTAAAGACAAAGGAGGATGTTGGGGGTGTGGGGAGTCAGTTGTGGGAGATTACCAGAAAAGCACAGTAAACAAGAGTAAGGTTATTAATCGGATTTAAGTCCTGCCTTCCGCATTGATAAGAGCTCTAGGGATAAGGTCATACCCCCTTCTTCCTGGTGCAGAGTCTGGGAGATACCTTTCCAGATGGAGATTTCCCTTGTAAATGTAAATGTCTCTTACAAAGATTAACTTACCCCTCTCCCCCCCCCCCCCCGCCCCACAGTTTCTTAAAAGTACCCAGCCCAAAATAATCCTCATGCCAAAGAGACTCATTTTGGGATGGCCGATTCTGATCTCCCACAGTAGCCTTGGGCAAGATACTTTATCTCTGAAGTTCTGTCTCCTCGTTGTAGGATTGTGGGATGCACCATTAAATAAAACACTAAGAAAGGAAAAATATAACTGAGTAGCCACACAATGTCTTTTAGGCTTAATTAGAAATAGAATTTTTTTTTTTTTTTTTTAGATTTTATTTTATTTTCCTTTTTCTCCCCAAAGCCCCCCGGTACATAGTTGTATATTCTTTATTGTGGGTCCTTCTAGTTGTGGCACGTGGGATGCCGCCTCAGCGTGGTTTGATGAGCAGTGCCACGTCCGCACCCAGGATTCGAACCAACGAAACACTGGGCCGCCTGCAGCAGAGCGCGTGAACTCAACCACTCGGCCACGGGGCCAGCCCCTAGAAATAGAATTTTTTAAAGCCACAAATCACTGTTATACATGCATCAAAAGGAAAATAGAAACAAATTGGGTAAGGTATTCCTAAAAGTTTTTCACTTTCAGAGTCTGACTTTGCTGCATTACTTTTTGACTCAGGTTGATCAATGTGTGTATTTTCCTACTCTTATAAGTTCTTCTTTCCTATGAAAAGCATTAGTAATGCAGCATTTCTTAAAAGAAGCCATAAGAGTAACAGTCACTGTTGCCAGACTGTTAAACTGTATTTACAATTATCTGGAGCCAGCTCACTTTTGATTTCTCCTTCAAGAATGTTGCTAAACACGTCCACCCATTCCACCTCTCCCCGCAACCTACAGTTTCACTATTGTCTCTAGAAATTTCTTCCAAGCTGCTCACACTCATTCTGCAAATTTTGATGCTGGCACTTTAATGTTCATGCTTATGTAAGCAATGAAAACTATGACAAGGCAGCTGTTATAAGATGCATCAGGATTTCAGAGATGTTAAAAGATAGTTTTAAAAAATTTATGTCTTAGAATTAATAAAACATAAAATGTACTCAGAAAGCAAATCTAGGAAAGCAAATTCCAAAATGTCTAGGAAAAAAGTTACATATGACCCTATAGGGAACCAGAGACTACAGGTGGACATCTTTAGAGATGAGTTGGAGGTCCTCGAAAATCTGAAGGGAATTTAAAGACTGTTTAGTTCAACCAAAAAGCCACTTTTTGAGACCTTTCTAAAGTTCTTCTGTCATGTGGCCATGCAACCAGGCTTGACTTTTTGTGCGGACACGGCCCTCATTACCTCCCAAGGACAGCCCACTCTTATTTTTGGACAGCTCTGGCAATTAGAAAGTTCTTGCTTACATAAATGAGCAAAATGATTTTGTTGTAACTTCTACTCACTGTACTTCCTAAGGTTAAGTAGAATAAATCTAATTCTTGGTCCTTTTGTTGGCCCCTCAGACATTTAAAGAGACTGCTTAGGTTACACTTAGGTTTTCTTAAAGATAGACTCTTTTTTGTTTTTGAAGAAGATTGGCCCTGAGCTAACATCTGTTGCCAATCTTCCTCCTCTTTTTTTTTTCCCCTCCCCAAAGCCTCAGTAGATAGTTGTATATGCTAGTTGTAGGTCATGCTAGTTCTTTTATGTGGCACGCTGACACAGCATGGCTTGGAACCCTGAGCCCCCAAAGCGGAGTGTGAGAACGTAACCATTTGGCCACAGGCAGGCCCCTAGACTCTTCTTTTTTTAAACTGTTTTTTCAGTGTTTTCAACTGTTCCTAATTTTGAGTTTCTTCTCCACCCTAGTTTTTCTGAGCACATCTCTAGGAGCTCTATATTTGGTTTAAAACGTGGGGCCCACAATGACTGTTTAGGTGGGTGTGTCCAGGCAGAATAAGGCAGGAAGGCAGGATTTTATTTTTATTTTTTACAATTAAGCAGTTGCACTTGTGACAGGATGTCAAAAGCGATATTTCATGATACAATGGAAGTGAAATTCTGAAGCCAGATTATCTTATGCAGAATTTACAAAGGAAATGGTTAGAGATCTGTTCCTTGACTTTCAGACTTTGAAATCACATCAAGGAGATAAAAAGGGGTCAAGGTATGGAGAGGAGAGAGGATCCGTGAAGACATTTCTTTGTCATGATGTGAGTCTCCATCACAATTCTTCCTCCTAGTGGGGAGATATGGGCAGTTTACCGCCTCTTCATTAAGCCTAATGAGGGAGATGCCCATAGAGTCACCCAAGGAGGTCTGAAATGTGTTCCCTGCAGTTGGAAGACAAAGGGAACTGGGCCTGACTCACGTGTGAGAAAGCTAAAGTGAGCTGCAGCTGTGGGATAGAAGAGCCTGTTTGTGGATTAGCACCAAATACAGAATATCTCAGGGCAAAGCCATATATGAGTATGGATTTCTGTGGTCCATGAAACATAGAGAGCTGGCATGGGGTTGTCTTCATTCCTGTAAAATAAGGCCACCAGGAGGGATAGACAAAGGCACCCAAAGGCTGGATGCAAATCTGGATTCCTAGGAGCTGAGGGAAGAGGTGCAGGCCTTGAGTATAGGAATGCAGGAGAGCAGTCACCAGGGATAAACATTTCCCAACAGACCAGAAAAATGCCTGTGGGAGAAAGAGTTGGCTTTAGCCACCTGCCAAGCTCAGAGAGCAGAAAGCTGCCCAGACAAATAAGAACTCTCTGTTTCCTTACCCATTCTCCCTGCCTTCACTCTTACCTCCAACTTTGGCTTTGGTGAGAAGCAAAGGAAACAGATGCAAATAAGAGGGGGAGGAGATGTGGGGGGTGGCGGTGGGGAGGGGAGCCGGAGTGAGAGTGAAAGAGAGAGAGAGAATCCAACCAAACTCTTTCCCCAAGTCAGGACCTTAGCTGGGTAAGTAGTAGGACGAAGACTTATCTTTGAATAAAGATTGAAGGTCAAATTAATATCTAGAACTGGGCATTCTAATTTATAAATTGGAACTATGCTTGTGACCTAAAGTCATTATGGGATTGTCTATTACCAAGAGAAGCAGAAAAATCATGGATCATCTCAAACTTTAAAGTACATGTGGATCACCCAGAGCTCTTCTGCAAATGCAGATTGCGATTCAGTGGCTCTGGAGTGGGGTCTGAGATTCCGCATTTCTAACAAGTTCCCAAGTGATGCCACTACTGCTGGTTCTCAGGCCACACTTTGAGCAGCAGGGTGCTGGGAACAGGGGAAGATAACCCCATGGAATAAATTTTAAATGGATTATGAAAGATAACAAAAGCTACATTTTGATCTTGCTATGAATTGTTGCTATGAATATGTTGCTTTCAACATACATCAGCCATCTTAATTCCTTAAACATAGCATTATTAATGAATATAGTCTTAATATATACATAAATAAATATAACATTATATATAAACATAATATATAAAAAATAAATATACCATTATTAACGAATATAGTCTTTATTTGAAAAAAGTCATACTGCATGGAAAAATTTCCAGTTTACTCTCAGATGCCACCCTCTCACTCCCTTAGTGGTTATAGACGTGAGGACTGTTTAACAATTTGGTGTGCACTCTTCCAGGCCTTTTATAAAAAAGAAGTTTTAAGTATATTGTTATATTGATCTCTGATGAATGGAATCCACTGTGGCTGGATTAAAGAAATCCAGCTAGGAAGGAATTTATTATACAGTACTTAATGGTTTACAGAATAGTTGAAAGAGACTCTAGTTTGAGTTTCAGCAAAGCCTTCCAGTGTCAGGCCACTAAGGGAGTTGCTGCCTCTTCTATGAAGAGAAAATCGCCAGTCAAGGACCACCCAGCCACTGCTAAGATCCGGGAAACAGCCGTGATAAGGAACAAGCTGCTATTTCGGGCATCAGGACTGTACTTTGTCTGCTATGGTACAAGAAATGGATGCTTGGGGTCCTTCCTCTTAGCACCACAGAGATAGAGCCCGGACACTGGGATCTCGACTGTTGCTGCTACGGAAAAACCAAAAGCCGCCTCTGCCTAGTTTCCAGAAGCAACAGAAGCTGCAGAAAGACAGCCTCTGCTTGACTTTCACCCCCCACATGTTGTCCACGAGGCTTCTCAGTGGCCAGACCTAAGTCGCACCCAGCACCCAGCTGCAAGGAAATCTCAGCCCCTTTTTGCTCTCCGGCCTCTGCAGATCAGAAAGGCACTGGAGAAAGTAGTGAAGTGGATGTTGACTCCACTTCCACAAACAATGAAGGGGTGAGTCCTAGAATTTTACTGCTATAAAGGACCTAGAGATTTAGTTAATTTTAGAGATCAAGAGATTGAGACCCAGAGACTAAACGATTTGTTAGTGATGGGGTAGAGATCAGAGATCGAATACAGGACTTTTGATGTGGAGTTCAGTGTAGCCTAAAGGAAAGCCACTTTCCCAGGAGTCAAGTGATACTGTCCAGCCTCATTAAGCTTATTGCCTGCAAACCCACTCAAGAAATCATTTTCATCTAAGGCACACCTCTTTGCCCCCCAATTTATATTTCTGTAGTTCATTTTGGAAACACAAGTACAGAACCTTATATTTATCTCTTTTGAATTTTGTCTTTGTTGGCTTAATAAGACAATTTTGTGTCCCAGTATAGTCCCTCTCAGCACATGCAAATTAGGTAAGCGTGTCTTCTGTGCCCTAATCCAGATCACTCAAAAAAAAAAAAATGTTGAGTGAAACAGATTAAAGAAATTTGTGTGATGGCTCTTTCTCACTAGAACTCTTTCTCTCTTGATTGCCACTGATCCATTTCTCACCCTTTCAGTGCAATTATTTAACCACTCACCAACCTACTCAATTGTTCTAATATCCAGCCCATATTTCTCACCCTTGTCCACAAGGAAATCTGTCCAAAAGCCAGGGCAAGCACAGATACAGTGGGTGAACATTCCCCCTAATCTGCCTGTCTAGTCATTATGTCAGAAAAAGAACAGGCTGTTAGGGCAGACTATTCTTGGCAAGGTTATGCTGACCCCTAGTGGACGCTGCTTCTTTTTTTTTGTTGTTGCTATCATTCATTTTTTATTGAAGTGTTCTTGACAATACAGCATTATATTAGTTTCCAGTGTACAATATGATTTGCTATTTGTATTTATTGTGAAATGATCACTGTAATAAATCTAGTTAACACCCATCACCATACATAATTACAAAATGTTTTTCTTGTGGTGAGCACTTTTAAGATCTACTCTCTCAGCAATTTTCAAATATACAATACTGTATTATTCACTGTAATCACCATGCTCACTTTAGTTAATAATACTATAGTTAATATCGCTACCTCTTTTTATAAGTGCTTACAAGCCATTCCTTCAGTAACCTGCTTGAGAATATCATTTTGGACTGGAGGCAACCTTACTGATTTGACAGCCTGAAGGTGTAGAAGCAGATGGGGCTTATCCATTTAGTACCCTGGTAGCCCCACTAAGGGATTCTGAGATGCTCTGTGAAAGTGGCTGTGGACACATGAAGCCTGTGAGAGCCATGTAGGAGCCCCTTCCTTCGACAGGGGCTGCAACTCTATGTGGCCGCTGTTAAGGCTGGATGTGGCCGGTGTGACTGAATGCGTGTCTGGAGACAGGTTGTGAAATCTCAGGACAAATCATCCCTTTGGTTACACATATCAGGCACATTTAATGAAACAACCTTATGTCCTGGCCCAAAATCTCTGTGCCTTCGCCCTCACTGCTGTCTATCTTCCCGCCACCCTTTCCAAGCCTTTTCCCCTCATCTCCTTCAACCTGTCAACTCAAATGCCAACTTCTTGGAGAATTCTTGCCAGTTTCTTCCAGCCAAATGAATTTTTTTTTTGTCTGAGCCCCTGAGCATTTTGTTAGTACTGTCAGTTTAACATATGGTTTGGGTATTTGTACCCCTGTCTACATAGCGGAAACTTGACTCTAAGGTCCTCATCTTACTCTGTGCGTACCTCCAGTGCTGAGCAAGAACTAACAAACCAAGATAAAATGTGTGTGTGTGGGGGGGTGTTCTTTAGGGAATTTTTAAAAATTCATCACTTTGGGATCATATAAAAGTGCTTCTATGGAACATCCAAATCTAGTTTTTTTTTTACGCTTTGGGCAATTTCCTCCTGCCAACTTGAATGTTTGTAAATGGCACATTTCTATTTTCAGTTCTCATGGCTGGGGATGAGTAAATTACTGGCAGGAGCGGGCAGTGAAATACTTCTTGGAAGAGATGAGATAGCGAATATGAAACACACTTAGAAGAAGAAGTGGAGTATACTTGGTGGTAAGGAGGGGCAAAGAACATATTTAAAAAGGACTGGAAATATTCTATGGACTGACCAAAAGTTTATAGGATTTCTGTTTATTATGGTTTAAAATCCTTTAGGGAATCTTAGAGTAGGCATTAATTATTACCCTGTCTTTTTTGGATGAGGACACTGAAATTCAGAGGGTTTAACTGGTTTGACCAAGTCATACAACTAATACATGACAGGACCAAAATGTAAGTCTAGGACTTGTGCATACAAATACAGAGCTCTTTGCACTACAACACACTGGACTAAGTTTAGGCAGCAAAAGAGCCCCGAAGGTTGTGACATTGCGAAGGGGGAACTGAGGCCATTCCCTGCATTTTGTTTGTCCAGGGAAGAACGGAGGGAAAGGAGTTCTACAAAATGTAACCCAGCAAATCCCTGCTATGGAGTAGGGAACATCTGTGGTCTCCTTTGCTCCACTCATCTGACTCTTTGTTTATCAGTTTATCCTTAAGTCAAAAAAGGAACTGAGAGCATAACCCAAATCAATAACCAGTTCCTGCCCATGTTTCTCAGAAGGACAGCTGCACAATGTGATGAGCTTGCAAATGTTGCGGGGTGGGGGTGGGGGGTGCAGTTGGGAGTTAGGCAGGGGGAGTTGTTGGGTCAGTTGACCAAGTTGTCCCTACACAAGAAGGGTGCTTCAACTCCATTCAGTCATCTCCGGTCCCAGAGTTTGTGGAGCCGAAGTTATTTTCTCAGAATGTTGACAACTGGTCCTTCTAGGGAAGGAGGACACATCTTTACAAAGACAGACTCTAAACTAATAAACGGCCTTCAGGATGTGGTTGTAGCAGTGCAGGTGGTTAGGATCTGCTTTCCCCTAATCCTCATGACCACTGAATTCCTGGGCTGGCCCCCTCAGTGATTCATCTCTGTTCAACAGCTTCCTCAGCACAAGCCATCTGCAGCTACTTGCCGGTCACCACAGCTTCTCCTGCTCTGCGTTCCCTCTGAACAGCTGCTGGTGCAGTGGTTCAGCTTGGTATTTCTTTCTCCCACTAATAAGCCACGTTGGTAAGTTAATCCTTATCACAACTCTACAATACGGCCATAATTATTCCTATTTTGCAGATGAAGAAACTGGGACTTAGAGAAATCATACAACTGTCTAAAGGCACATGATCACGTATTGATAAGAAGCAGGGCGAGATGCAGTGTGGGACTCAGACCCAGGTTTTCTCTGGCTTCAGACTGCGCCCCTCAAAGACAGTGCCAGCTCTGAACTCATCGCTTTCTAGGCAGCCGTCTTCTACTCACCAACACTGACAAAATAATAGAATGATGTTATTGTCACCCATTTATATTTTTGTTCAACATTTTTATTTGGGGGCCTCAAAGTACGTTTCATGTGTATCTTCATAACTGTCCTAGATCTTAAGTCCCATTAAGAATACAATTAACAAACCTTTACTGATAAGTTACTGGGTGTAGGAGGGCCTGGGCAATATGCTGGGGATGGAAAGAGGAACTTGTCTTTGGACCATCATGGGGAGGTTATGGGGCAGAAAAGGGGAAATTTCCTTGCTCTTTGCTCAGCACAGAAATGCATTTATAGCAAGTATTTTTAAAAATGAAAATGATAAATGTGACTGTGGTCAAAAATCTTTGAGAAACCACCAAAGAGTGGGAAGGCAAGGGGATGTGTATGTATTCTCACGTGGTCAGGCCGTGTTACATAAAATGGGTGTCTTCTAAAAATGCAAGCCACATACTTGATGATCTCTTAGCAATTAGAAGAATTTTTGCTTAGCCCACATGTATCAAGGTTGCAGCTTTGCTGACGATAAAATGAACAGCTAAATTGTGGCTTTGTGTTTGTGCTTGTGTGTCTAACAATTCTAGGACAAGAAGCAATCCAGCTCCCTCTCTAAAGACATCATTTCCTTCCCTAGGCCCGGCATCCTGCTTTTCTTGCAGGTTGTCTTTTTCATTTTTCCCTATTTCAAGGAAGGCGCGGAAACTATACATTGCCAAAGAGCAAATGGTGCCACCTACTGGTTAAAAGTACAAATACAGGAACTGGTAAAGTCACTTCAGCCTCACTAACTGACGCATTTTTATTCACCCAGTTATAGGTACTTACTGAGCCAGGCTCTGAGGGTATTCAATAACAGTTCAGATGTGTCTCCTACTCCCATCCTTGAAGGAACAAATAGCCATTTTAGGGAGCTGAGAAAAAAAGCTCACTTCCAACAGAAAATTGATAAAGCTGAGGGAATAATTAGGATACCTTAATATAATGTTCAGGAGATAAATCTGTAATAGTTTTTTCTTCCTTTTTCCAGAATGTAAATATCTACAATTGTTGACAGTGAATAACTTTAATAATACTGGTTGAAGAAAATAAAAACTACATAGAAAGAACCGTATAAAGCCTATCATGTAAGTTTCCCTCCCGCCGGCTTGCAGAAATAACTACTATTAACAGTTTGATATATATCTTTCAATATTTTTCATAGATCAACCACTTCCTTTGTTATCTGTTTAAATAGTTGCCTAATATTTCACTGAATGGATAAAACAACTTATTTCACCAATCCATTACTTGTAGTCATTTAAATGTTTCCAGTTTCTCACTAGTCTAGACAATGCATGCTGTATTGGGGGTCACCAAGACCACTCTCAGGTTCCTTCAGGATTGCTGATCCACTAGGACTCACAGAACTCAAAGGAGCTGTTATATAAAGCTATGGCTTATTACAGTGAAAGGATACAGATTAAAATCAGCAAAGAGAAAAGGCGTACGGGTGAAGTCCAGGAGAAACCAGGTGCAAGCTTCCAGGTATCCCCTCCTACTGGAGTCGCACAGGGACGTGCTTAATTCTCCCAGCAATGATGTGTGACAACACGTGTGAACTATCCCCAAATAGGGAGCTCAGCCAAGCCTTGGCGTCCAGGGTTTTTATTGGGGGCCAGTCACATAGGCATCTAGCACCTGCATGACTGACCTTGTAACTACTCAGGCTGTAGCCTCCCAGAGGTCAAACTGAGACAGCATGGCTCAAGGCCTCAGGCATTTAAAAACACTTTTATCAGGCAGGACAGTCGGATGGCTGCGAGGTCATCTTGCAGGCTGGTTAAGGGCCAGTCCCCCTGAAGACAGACTTTTCTTTGGAATGTGCATGCGCAGAGCTTGAGCAACCAGGGCCTGCTGAGCGAACCCTTTACTGCACAGAAACCTTTTACATTTATGGTCTGAACACCGACAAGGCTGACCAGGACCTTGGTTGCCTCATCCCACAGGTCAGCTTCTACTCTTTTCTCCACTTTCTTCAGGCAAATTTTCCTCAAATTGGCTATTATTCTCAAACCTCTATCCTCACTCTTAGCATATAAACTGGATTCTTCACCTAGAAAATAGAAACCATCAGAAGAGAATACCTTTGACTCCTTGCCACCCTGCATCCCCACCCATTCTTTCCCTTTCCCCTGTTCCCATGGAAGAAGCTAATCCTCCACCTGGCTCTGGACCACACCCCACCCCTTAATTCACTCAAGGAAACACCTTCCTCCACTCCACATTTCCCTTTGGCTATGGTCCCATCTTTCTTTTCACCTTGAAAGACTAGTCCACACTCACTGCCTCCATTTTTCTGCTTCCCATTATCTCCTTGCCCCTACAATCAGGCTCCCTTTCCCTGACCCCACTCCCATCAATCTCATTAAAGATGCTAAGACATCACAGTTGTTAAAGCTAATAGGAGCTCACTTCACTTTACATCTCTGTGGTACCACTGATCCTTGGCTTCCGGGATATCAATTTTTCTTTTTTCTTTTTTTCGAGGAAGATTAGCCCTGAGCTAACATCTGCTGCCAATCCTCCTCCCTCTGCTGAGGAAGATTGGCCCTGAGCTAACATCTGTGTCCATCTTCCTCTACTTTATATGTGGGGTGCCTGCCACAGCATGGCTTGATGAGTGGTGCATAGGTCTGCACCTGGGATCTGAACCAACGAACCCTGGGCCACCGAAGCGGAACATGCAAACTTAACTACTGCACCACTGGTCTGGCCCCCTCAATTTTTCTTTATTATCTCTGACTATGACTCAATTTCCTTTGTGGGTTCCTTTTACTTCCCTGGCCCTTAAATCTTATGTTCCTTCAGCAATCTCTCAATTCTTTTCTCATCTTTTCTTATACTCGCATCCAAGGCAATCTCATCAATTCTTGTCCACTCATAAGCTGATGACCGGACCTCTTTTCTGAGTGTCACACCCCAGTGTCCAACCAGCTAATGATCATCTTTACTGGAGAGTCAAAATGTCCCAAAATGGATCTACTTTTCTCCAGACTGATCCTCCTCCTCTATTCCCTATCTTGGTGAATGAACCCATCACCCACTCAATCACCCAAACCAGAAACAAAGCCATCTTTGATTCCTCCTCTTTCATCTCCCATATCCATTTAGTCTCATAGCCTTCTCTCTTCCATCTTCTTAATGGCTCTTAAACACATTCGCTTCCTCTCTGTCCCCCGTGCCAGTACCCCAGGCCCTTGTCATCCCTTGACTCATGATTGCCCCAATCTCTTAACTGGACTCTCTGCCTCTAGGATTGTCCTCCCTGATCCATCCTCAATCGTATTATTCTGCTGCTTAAACTTCTTTAATGGTTTGCACAGTCTTTAAGAAAACGTGAAAATTTCTTATCAAGGCATAAGTTGTCCTTATGATCTGGCCATGCCTGTCTTTCCAGTAACCTACAGACAACTGTGAACACCACCATCTCCCTCCTTCTTCCTCCTTTCCCCAGCAACACATTTACACTTTGGTGGGAGCTCTCTGACCTTTGTGCCTTTGTAGACCTCGCTCCTTCTGCTTAGAACTTCTTTCCTCCACTCATCCTTCAAGACGCAGATCAAGCATCATCACCTCCTCTGGGAAGCCATCCCTGATTACTCTCCTTCCATTAAGGTTAGATGCCCCCCATGTGCTCCCTCAGTAACTTGCCCTTGCCTCTCTCATATCGCTAATTTTGCTAAATACTTATCTTCCACTCCAGCTGTTCTCTAAGTTCCTTGAGGGCAAAGATCGTCTTATTCATCTTCATATCCTCAGCATCTGCTGTAGTTCCTGACACAGAGTAGATATTTCCAGGACTGTAAAGTGAGAAACTTTGGGTTGATTCAACTAGGGGCTCAGAAGACTGCTAATGTGACTCTTCAGGTAAAAACACCAGGTGAGTCTTTCAGGTAAAGCCTTTGGGACGAGGGAGGCAATGGCATCGAGAGGAAAATGTATGATGTCTCTTCTGGCCCTCCTTTCCCTTCCATTTCTAACTTTCCCAAAGACGGATTAATCACCAACATTAGCCCAGATTCTTTGGGGATACAAAAATGAAAAAGCAAAGTCCTTACTCTCAAGGGGTTCACGGACTGTGGTGGGGGTAGGGGAAGATAGCACTCTTCCTCTGTCCCTCCAGGCTGCCACTTCAAGGGGCTATGTCCCAATCAGAAGCATTTGCTCCTTCCTCCATTCGACTCGGATGGGGCTCAAGTGTCCCCGCCCTGGGTCTCAATCTCTTTCAAAATTATAAAGTTATAAATGAGGAAGAGGAAAGCAGACCCTGGCGTCCAGGAGCTGGCCTGGTCTATGAAGGAAGTCTTCCTTGGTGTTGCTATGGCGGGCCAGGCACTCACAGCTGGGTGTTCCTATTCTCCTGTTGAACATAAACCATTTCACAGAACATCAAGATCAGACAAAGCCACTCTGAGATCATGAGGGGACAAGACAAAAACAAGACCACCCTGTAGTCATGTCTGAATACAGACAAAACGTGAACATTGTCCAAACCACAAAAAAACCAAACATATCCTATACTGGCTAAAATGACTTACAGCTCCTATTTTTTTTTTCTAAATTGTGTTTTTCTTTTTTTGTTCTTGTTGTCAGTGCCATGGAGTTGATTCTGACTCCTAGAGACCCTGTGTACAGCAGAGTGGTACCCTGCCTGGTCTTTTGGCACCATCCTCTCACCTTCTGGTCCTATATCAGATAATTATCTGCTGCTATTCATAGGGTTTTCATGGCCAATTCTTTTGGAAGTGGGCATCCAGGTCCTTCTTCCTAGTCTGTCTTAGTTTGGAAGCTCCATATCACAGCAACACACAGCCACCACAGTATGACAACTGACAGACGGGTGGTGTCAGGTTCCCTGACCAGGAAAGGAACCCAGGCTGCTGCAGTGAGAGCACTGAGTTTTAACCACTAGACCACCAGGGCTGGTTAAAACTGTGGTAAAAAATACATAATATGAAATTTACCCTCTTAATCTTTTTTTGTGTGTGTGAGGAAGATTGGCCCTCAGCTAATGTCTATTGCCAATCTTCCTCTATTTTGTATGTGGGACGCCACTACAGTGTGGCTTGACGAACAGTGTGTAGGTCCAAGTCTGGGATCTGAACCTGTGAACCCTGGGCCACCAAGGCGGAGGATGTGAACTTAACCATTATGCCACTGGGTCATCCCTCACTCTTAACCATTTTTAAGTGTAGAACTCAGTGGTGTCAACTATATTTACATTGCTGTATAAAAGATCTCTAGAACTTTTTCATCTTGCAAAACAGAAACTCTATAGCCATTGAGCAACACCTCTTCCCCTACCCCCAGCCCCTGACAACCACCATTCTACTGTTTCTACTAGTCCAGCTTTTTAGTTTTTATTTTATTTTTTAGGAAGATTAGCTCTGAGCTAACTGCTGCCAATCCTCCTCTTTTTGCTGAGGAATACTTGCCCTGAGCTAACATCTGTGTCCATCTTCCTCTACTTTATATGTGGGACACCTACCACAGCATGGCTTGCCAAATGGTGCCATGTCCACACCCGGGATCCAAACTGGTGAACCCTGGGCGGCCAAAGCAGAACATTTGAACTTAACTGCTGGGCCACTGGGCCGGCCCCAAAGTTGAGCTTTTTTAGATTTCATATATAAGTGACATCATACAGTATTCGTCTTTCTCTTTCTGACTTATTTCACTTAGCATAATGCCCTCAAGTTCCATCCATGTTGTCGCAAATGGCAGAATTTCCTTCTTTCTCATGGCTGAATAATATTTCATTTTATATGCATCACATCTTCTTTATCCTTTCATCTGTAGACAGATATTTAGGTTGTTTCCATATCTTGGATCTTGTGAAAATGCTGCAATGAACGTGGGGGTGCAGATATCTCCTCAAGATTCCGATTTCATTTCCCTTGGATATATACCCAGAAATGGGATTGCTGGATCATACGGTATTTCTATTTTTAACTTTTTGAAGAAACTCCATACTGTTTCCATAGTGTCTGTATCAATTTACATTCCCATCAACAGTGCACAGAGATTCCCACTTCTCCACATCCTCACTTGTTATCACTTATCTTTTTGATAACAGCCATACTAACACAGTGAGGTGGTATCTCACTGTGATTTTGATTTGTATACCCTGCTGATTAGTGATGGTGAGCATATTTTCAAGTACCTGTTGGCATTTGTATCTCTTCTTTGGAAAAATCTGTATTCAGTTCCTCTGCACATTTTTCAATTGGGTTGTTTGGGGTTTTTTTGCAATTGAGTTGTATGAATTCCTTCTATATTTTGGAAATTAATCCCTTATCAGATATATATCAGATTTGCAAATATTTTCTCCCATCCCATAGGTTGCCTTTTCATTTTGTTGATTGTTTCTTTTGCTGTGGAGAAGCTTTCTAATTTGATATAGTGCCACTTTCTTATTTTTTCTTTTGTTACTTGTGCTTTTTGTATCATATCCAAAAAACCCTTGCCAAGACCGTTGTGTGGTCTTGGCACCCTTGTTGAAGATCATCTGAGTATATACATGAGGGTCTATTTCTGGGCTCTCTATTCTAGTCCATTGGTCCATGGGTCTATCTTTATGCCAGGACCATGACTGCTACTTCTTTTCTATAGGTAAGATCACCCCCACCTCCTGACAGCATCCAATCCAGAGCAAAGCCCTGCTTCCTTACACCCTGTCCAAAATCACCTAATACAAGCCCAAATCCTGTAAAGGGATCTTTCTAACACTCTGTTACTGAGATTTCCCCAAATTCTCCACAGTTTATAGTTGAGTAATAAACACAATTTGTTTAACTGCAAGTGGGTCTCTGGTGGGTTTTGGCTGGAGGGCACTGACATACAAAAACATAGGATTAACATCTTCAAAATATATATAACAATATACATCAACAAGAAAAGGATTCACATATCAAAAAAAAATTGAGCAAAAAGAAAAATAGAAGAGAACTACAAACCAATGATTTTATAAACACTGAAAAAAATGTTTTGCTTCAAATGCATAAAATCGTGCTGATGATTCAGTTGGTGAGACCATCATTTCAAATTTTAGTCCAGGAGCTCCTGCAGAAATTCCAGAACGTCTCAACACTAAAAGCCTCAGAAACCCAGCAAAATTTATCCTCCATTACCAAGTTGGGGCGCAGGGGCGGGACACCAGTCGAAAGGCTGCTCTAAATAGGGCTTAGCTCCGCCCCAGCAGCGGTTAACACCTTCCCCGGGAAGTCCACTTTCCCACCGTCAACTCGGTCCTCCGAGGGAGCCCTGGCGCAGCTCAGGCCAGCTGGTCCCAGAGGGAGGACGTTCTAGCCGGCCGCCTACTCGATGGTAAGGCCTGCAGCCGTCTGGCCTCCGGGCGCCGCCATGTTGGAGGCGCAGGGCGGGAGCCATGGCTGCGAGCGCCCGATGCGCAGCCAGAGCGGGGCCAGCTCCGTGGGGCGGATGCTGGAAGTGCGGCCGGGGCTGTACCTGGGTGGAGCCGCGGCCGTCGCGGAGCCAGACCACCTGAGGGAGGTGGGCATCACGGCCGTGCTAACGGTGGACTCGGAGGAACCCGATTTCAAGGCGGGGGCTGGGGTCGAGGGTCTGCTGCGCTTCTTCGTGCCAGCGCTGGACAAACCCGAGACCGACCTGCTCAGCCATTTGGACCGGTGCGTGGCCTTCATCGGCCAGGCCCGCGCCGAGGGCCGGGCAGTGTTGGTGCACTGGTGAGTGGCCCGGTCCGTGGGGAGAGCAGCGCCGCCTCGCTTCCATCCTGCCCGGGCGCCCCTTTCCTGCGAGATCCCGGGAGGGGACGAGGGGGCGGTCAGATCGCGAGAACCTCCTTCCACTTCCTCCCGCGGCAGGCGTGTGTCTGAGAGGAGGGGGCGGGAGGCGGGCCCCTGATGGCGGGCACGCTTTCCAGTCGAAGTCCCCGCACCCAAAGTGTTTAAAGCTTGCAGGTCTTCAGGAGAAGCCGTACACTTTTCCAGATGATTGTAATGCAGGCTAGGATTCGAGGCGCGTACCCAGAGAGAGATTAACAAAGGTTAAGAGTATTCAAATTTAAGAGCAAGAGCAGATTATTTTCAGTATTTTTGTTTGGTGTGGTTGATGAAGGGCAGAATGGGGAGAGAAAAATTGGTTAGGACATGAAGGATCCCTAAGCCATGCCTAGGGGAAGGATGGGGTAGATTGTAGCAGTGGCAGAAAGTTAGAACAATCTTCATGGGTATTTGGGAATTCTTAAGTAGTCCTGTTTGGTTGGATTGGAGTGTGATAACAATAGTTTAAATGTATCGAGTCAGCACTTTTACTGTGTGCCAACACTTGTTCTAAATATTTACATAAGGGACAAAAGGTAGTGATAAAATGGAAAGAATCTGGGACCAGATCTCCAGGGCCCTTAATGCCAGGAGCAAGGGAGTTTGGATTTGTTCCGAAGCCATTATAAAATTTTAAAGAATTAGTGTAATTATTTTTGAATAGGTAATACATTCACATTGTTCAGAATTCAAAAGGAATAAGGAAATAGAGGAATAGTTCTTTCGTACATTGGCAAAGGATTCGAGAGGCAAAGGATTTGAGCAGAAGGAGCAGACATGAATTGGACCTGAATTGTACCATTGAGAGGGGGCTGTGGGTTTTTGGGTTGTTTTAATTGTTGCTATTTGCTATTTTATTTTAAAGGTCTCTTTTTCAGTCATGCAGGAGTCAGTCGAAGTGTGGCTGTAGTGACTGCTTTTATGATGAAGATTGACCAACTTACCTTTGAAAAAGCCTATGAAAATCTCCAGACTATCAAACCAGATGCTAAGTGAGTGTTATAGTAATAATTCTTTTGTGATTTTACTTATTTAAAGAAAACTTAACTTTACATTTGTTTGCCTTCACAGGATGAATGAGGGGTTTGAGTGGCAACTGAAATTATACCAGGCAATGGGATATGAAGTAGATACCTCTAGTGCAGTTTATAAGCAATATCGTTTACAGAAGGTTACAGAGAAGTATCCAGGTAAGTAAGAATTGTTAGTGAGTATTGGGCCTTCTCTAGATGCTGTTTACTCTTGACACTAAAGGTTTCAGGTGTATTAGCTCACTTTTCCAGCAGTCCCTTGAGACAGACACTATATTTCTTTTTGAAACTGTAGTTTAGCAAGAAATAATTTGTTCAAAGTCACGTGGTTTGTAAGTGACGGGCTGTGATTTGAAATTGGGCAGTCTGTGCCCAGAACCCAAGGCTTCTTCACTATCCGGATTTCTCAATATGAGATTTCTTTTTAATTTCTGAGGTTAGCACTTGTTGACTCAGTTTGACACGACCTGAATTTTGTTTGAAAATGCAGAGAGTTGCTTTTGACAAATGGATACATTTAAAATTATGTCTTGTAGAATTGCAGAACTTACCTCAAGAGCTCTTTGCTGTTGACCCGACCGCCATTTCACAAGGATTGAACGATGATATTCTCTACAAATGCAGAAAGTGCAGGTAAAATATTTTGTATCCTCTGGAGATTTTATCTTGTCTCAATAGCTGAAAGTAATGAAAGTTTCAGTTGCTTAAATTCTGTAGGAAGATTTTGTTTAATTGAATAATAAAGAAATTTCAGATTCAAATCTGTTTTCAAGAAGAATATAAATTCTTAAAAGTAAAAGAAATCCGGTGCTTGTAGAGGTTATTGAAAATTAAAGTAGCATAATCAATGTTATATTATTTTTCCCCCTTGGAAATACTATCCATTTCATCTCTTTTTTCATCCTTTTGGAAGTCAATTAATGTTTTTGTTTTTTGGGGGGGTTGCAGGCGATCTTTGTTTCGAAGTTCTAGTATTTTGGATCATAACGAAGGAAGTGGTCCTATAGCCTTTGCCCACAAGAGAGTGACACCATCTTTCCTGCTTACCACAGGGAGTCAGGCTCAATGTACATCTTATTTCATTGAACCTGTACAGTGGATGGAATCAGCTTTGCTGGGAGTGATGGATGGACAGGTGAGAACACATTTTATTTTCTAGAACTTGATTATATCATCTATATTTTGTTCCTTATTGCATTTTAAACCTTATTTTTAACTAGTGTTTTACTCCGTCTTAAAACTACTTTGTTTCTGAAGATTATATCTTTTTAGTTTAGAGAAGAATCTATCAAAAATAATTAAATAAAAACAGGCTGATCTAAAATAGCCACTTTTTGGTTGAGAGCTGTTGGTCTGTCACTTAATTCCTATTAATGCTATCCTTTATATATTTTTAAATAAAAGACTAATGTAAACTAATTACAATATATTTAACACAACTTGAACTTTGTAACAAATAGAGCAAATCAAGGATTTTAAAATTAGATTTAAAATTTCTTCCCTTTCATTTTCTCTTTTGGCTCCACGTATCTCTCTTTTTCCTGATCTTTCACTTTAGTATGTTTGCTATGGCAGTCTTTTTCATCTCCTTTTAATTCTAAAGAATGCAGCTCATATGAGAATCCTGTGACAGCCACATTTCTTCTTTAGGTTTCCTTGATATTAATCTGAAGATAGTCTTAATCTTAATCTAAGATATAACTAATCTTAATAATGATATTTAAAGTCTGTATGGCTTGTATGAAAGTTTGTATAAGTTTATATAATGAATATTTTATGAAACCCTTTCACTGTATTATTTTATTTGAGGAATACAATAATTTTATAAACTAGGTAGAGCAGATATATTCACATATTATGCATGAGGAAACTTAGTTTACGTTAGTTGGTGTGTTGCCTGGAAAGAGGTCCCTGTATTCAAACAAACGTTTTCAGACAATGCTACTTTATTGAGGTGTAATTCACACATTTAAAGTGTACATTTCAATGTTTTTTAGTATATTTACAGAGTTTTGCAGCCATTACCGTTTTCATCACTCCCCACATAAATCCTGTACTCATTAGCAGTCATTTCTGATTCTTGATGGTATTTGCAGCAGTAGTGTTTTTAATTTTGATGAAGTCCATTTTATCTATTTTTTTCTTTTGTGGCTTGTGCTTTTGGCTGGCTGCTTTTATTTAACCTGGAAAATACCCAAGATAAAGGCATTTTTGTGAGAGATTTTTGATCACATTTGTGCATACTTCTTTGTACACTTAGTTGAATTTTCTTGTAGAATATATACCTAAAAGTGGAATTCCTGGATTGACGAGTGTGTGCATTTTAAATATTACTAATATTCTAGGTGACATTAGAAATGCTCATACATAGTTGCTTTTCACTAACATTGAATGCATGTACTCATTTCCCCATACCCTTGGCATAACGGATATTATAAAACTGGTAGTTTTTTCAATCTGTGAGATGAAAAATGTTAATCCTGAAATGTTTTCATTTGAATTTTCATGACTACTATTGAAGACCAACATCTTTATATATTATATCAGCCATTTATAGTTTCTTTTTCTGTAAGTTTTCCTAACATCCTTGGCCCATTTTTCTTGGTGTTTTGTCTTTTTCTTATTGATTTGTAGGAGCTCCTTATATAGTCTAGATGTTAATGCTTCATCTAATATGTCACAGATATTTTCTCTAGTCTGTTGCTTGTCTCAGCTTTGTGGTTCAGTCGTGCATTGCTTAATGACGGGCATACATTCTGAGAAATGCATCATTAGGCAGTTTTGTTGTGTGAACATCATAGAACTTACTGAAGGGAAACAAAATTTGCCACACCAAAATCTGTCTCTTTAACATGAGGATTATTTTAGGCTAATTATTTTTAAGGAACAAAAGACTCAAAGTTTTTCTGCTTACCTCCCTCTTCACTGCCTAAAAGAATTCAGATAAAAAAAAGCAGGTCTCAGGAAGAGCTATCTATCACCTTACCATAACATGAATTAGAGGTGGTGGACAGGGAGGAACTTGGAAAAGCCTGTTTGTTGGGCTCCCCTCTGTGTTCTTCTGTTTCTGTGTGGCCAAATAAACACTTGTTTACCAAACATTTGCTCCTTTTCACCTACCTGTGAATTGCCTGCTGTCCCTTTGAGGTCCCTGACTCTCCCCACCCCCATCATCTTTGTCTTTAGCTGAGGATGGTATTTAAGGTGAGGGCTTTGGCCATTCTGGTGATTTATTCAGTTTTCCTGAGTTTCTCCCATGTATGTGTGTTAATAACCTTGGTTGTGTTTCTCCTGTTAATCTGTCTCATGTCAGTTTAGTTCTTGGACCAGCCAGAGGAACCTAGAAGGGTAGAAGAAAAATTCTTCCTCTCCTCAGTACTTACACAAACCTAGATGATGGAACCTACTACACACCTAGGCTGTATGGTACTAACCTTAGGGGACCATTGTCATATATGGAGTCTGTCATTAACTGAAATATTGTTATGCAATGCAGGACTGTATACAGTAGTCCCCCCTTTATCCATGGGGCGTGTGTTCCAAGACCCCCAGTGGATGCCTGAAACTGTAGATAGTACTAAATCCTATTATATACTACGTTTTTCCTATACTAAGTATTTATTGTGCACTGTGGCCATAGCTTCTGCAGTTTGAGGTGGGACAGCAAAACTAGCATGAATTTCTTTTTCCTTCACAATTTCACGGATAGAAGATTTGTTCTTACCATAGATCTTAGCAACCTCAGCATACTATTTTTTTCTTAATTAAGTCAAGAACTTTCACCTTTTCACTTAAAGGAAGTACTTCTCTTTGGTGTATCCGAATTGCCAACATGACTGCTTTTGCACTTAGGGGTCGTTATTAAGTAAAATGAGGGTTGCTTGAACACAAGCACTGGATACTGAGACAGTCGATCTGATAACCTGAAAACCTAGACAGCTACTAAGTGACTCATGGGCAGGTCGCTTGTACAGCCTGGGTATGTTGGACAAAGGGATGATTCACATGCTGGGCAGGATGGAGCAGGGTGGCTCAAGATTTTGTCTCACTGCTCAGAATGGCCTGAAGTTTAAAACTTAGGAGTTGTTTTTTTCAGGAATTTTCCATTAAATATTTTTGGACCTCAGTTGACTGCGGGTAACTGAAACCACAGAAAGCTCAATTGTGGATAAGGGGAACTGCTGTATTTTGTTATTAAAATTTAAGATATTTATGTAATGAAATCTGGTATCTAGTGTTATGTGCAGACTTTCCATGGTTCAAGAGTAAAAATAAAAATCCCTACCTCAGACCATGTATAAATTAAAGAGCTAAATGTAAAAAATAATGCTATAAATAGATTAGAAGAAAATATAATAGACTTGTTAAGCTTTTTTGGATTTATCTATTTTACTGGACTATGAGTTTGTTTTTAAATAGCCAGGAATCTGAGGCCTAATTTGTATATACTGTCAATATTAGTTAGTAATAGAACACGAGAATCCTAACATGCTTTCCTATCCTTTAGCCATGATGATTTTTCTTAAATTGCAGACTGATTTAAAAGCCAACATGTATGCCACATCCATGAAACCTTCTGTTTCATGCGTCAAGCTTCACCTTTCTCCCCTCATGCTGGAGTTAACCTGTTCCTCCTTTGAACTCCAGTGTATGGCATGCTTCCTGCACAGTTGTTGTAGTCCACCTTCTGGTACAGTAAATTGCCATTGCATTTTATCTCACTGATTAGATCATAAACTCTTTGAAGGTAGGGGCCATGTCTTACCTGGTTTTATACCCTATATTGCCAAAGATAATTATTGTTTTGTATAAAAGTGAATGAATGAAGTAACACTTTTGCTTTATTTCAGCTTCTTTGCCCCAAATGCAATGCCAAATTGGGTTCCTTCAACTGGTATGGTGAACAGTGCTCGTGTGGTAGATGGATAACACCTGCTTTTCAAATACACAAAAATAGAGTGGATGAAATGAAAATGCTGCCGGTTTTGGGATCACAGACAAGAAAAATATGAACTTGTGACATTTGACAACTTGGAAAGAAACTTGCCTATGATATGTGCTACCCTTGCTTATTGTCGTTCATAGCAGATTGTCCAGTTTTTAGGCCAAGATTTCATTTGCAATATGAGAAGATAAAATCACTTGATGTGACTTGGGAACTATGCTTTGTTAGCTGCCTATGCTATGTGAATAGAATACTTTGTATGGAAATCACAACTTTTTAATCATGTAAATTATACTTTATTTGATAGTAAAATCTTCTATAACTTGAATACTTTCTTTGTTTCATATATTTTTAAAAGTTCTGATTTTTGGAATGTTAGTTATGTGATCTTAAAGTCTGGATGGACAAAATTATGTACAAAAATTGGAAGCTATCATGTTTAAATAGATAAACTTTTATTTCTAGAAATGTAAAACATTTGTATGGACATATTTTGACAATTAATTCTTTTTCTCTCTTTTGAGGGACATTAGTAAATCTGTGTGTGTCTGGATTTTCTTTGGAAATGTAGAAGGAGAGGCCATTAGGAAAACACTGAGTAAAATGTGTTTTTTTATTACTGTTCAGGAATGCCAGTTATCTAGATTTTTAGAAAAGCATGTTTAAGATACCATTTGAAGTAATTTACTTAAAGAAATGTATTAATCTTAGGTGTGTTTCTAATGATGAAGAAAATAAATGTAGAGTAACTACATATCAATTACTTTTTTAGCCCACTATGTTAGAGTGTGAGAAAAGATAATATATCCAGATTAGCTTTTTAACATGATCTCTGGAAACTGGAATTTATTTTACTCATTACTCAAGTTAGATTGGGACCTAATTAGATATTTGTACATTTACATGAAATCAGAATTAGCTAATAAAGAGAGATATAGTCCATGTTCTTAAGATATTTTGCATATTTACACATGTGAGTGTGTCTATATGCATATAAACACCAAAATGGGAATTATTTTAAATGTAAAAAAAATGTGAATAATGATCCTCTTTCAAAATCTCTAGCTTAATTTTTGAAATGTGTGGGAGTTTTATAGATGATTCTTGAGAACATCTCAACATAGAACCTGAAGACTTTGGCAACTTTCATACAGTAATTTTTTCTCATGGGAAAAAATTTCTCCATTTCTGTCTTAGCTTTCACAATATCTGTTTACTTCTTAAAATTATCATATTATAGTTTAGAAAGCTTTTTAAAAACAGTTTGGTTGAACCATGTGAAACTGCCCGCTTTGTAGGTAAAACGTAGTTGAGTAGCAGCAGTTTCGTATAGTTCAAGCTAATACCTATCCATCACACACTGTAGCATCCAGCACAGAGGAAATAACATAGATTTGATTTGAATTTACAGTTGTCAATTCAACAAATATTTACTGAGCACCTATTATGTGCGGAATTCTAGGTGATACAGTGAACAAACTAGATAAAACCCCTGCCTTCCTATAACTTATATTGTAGCCGGGAAAGATAGATTGAATAATACATTTTTTGAAAGATAACTGGTATTTGCCAGTGAGGAATGGTTTTGAGGAAATGACTTTTTGTTATGTGAGTTTTGAAATTTTGTGAAACATCTACTAAGCAAAATGTTCAGATTTAAAGTCCTGTAATGTTTTACTTTTGGGCGATAGATCCATTATGCCTTTGTTCTCAAAACAAAAACAAAACAATGGGACTCTTTCTTTTTAATATTTAGGAATATCAACTTAGAACATTTGGATTTACACATTTGATGACAATAGCAATATTAAGCTTTTTTCAGAGGCATGTGCTACAGTGACAACAGTACTGCAGTAGAAGTCAGAGTGGGCTCTCATTTCTGGCTCCACTGATCACCATCTTCCTGGAAGTAAGCAGGTCTTTTGAAAATTGAAGGTCGTTTCTCTTCACAAAATAGGATTAATGCATGCTCTGCCCTCCTGGGAGGGTTGTTTTAAAGATCATTTGCATTAGCCATAATTCCTTCTTATATAAAGTGGAGATAACTATTCACATCTGGGTTATGATGAGGATTTTTGTGATATAAAGCAGGTAAAGAACTTAGTATAGTGCCTAGCTAGTAGCAGTCAACACTTTTCCTTGAAATAGCTACAGTTTATTGAGCACCTACACAGGCTAAATAGTTTAGTCACTATGCTAAACACTTAATGTGTATTATCTAATTTAATCCTCACGACAACCCTATGAGATAGATCACTTTGGTGTGATATGTGTCTTAAAGATAGCATACTGAAAATGTCAATCATAGTGTAAAATCTACTAGTACTGATGAAATGCAATTTTTAACTAAATTATAAATTCACTAGTCAGGCACCCCACCAACATTTGCAGGGTTCCGACAAGAGTACAGCTGAAGCTCACATTTGTCTTAGTACTTAAAAGTTATAAATCAGGCTACCAAACTACTAAATAAAATGTTTTCTTCTCATATCTTGACCAGTATACCTTTACAATGACCTAGAAGACCAGGTTTGTGTTTAGAATTCTCTGAGTTTATGGAGTTTCATGACAAAACATGGCAATGCAGGGAGAGTTGGCCCCTGACCCAAGACGTCTCCTTTCCCCACCCCTGGATTTGTTTGTGAGGAGCCTGATGCATATGTATATGTGGACTCCCCACCTCACATTTTTAAGCTCTGTCTACACCATAGAGACAGTGCACCGTTAGGAAGTCAGGGGCCTAAGCAAGCCTTAGAAGCAGGCTAGGAGTTATTTGGCTTATTTGGGTGTCAGGAGCATGTCTAGAAGGGGGCATGTGTTCTTGTTTTGCACATCACCTTGGCACCGTGGATTCTTTTTTTTCCTTTTCCTTTTTGCTGAGGAAGATTCACCCTGAGCTAACATCTGTTGCCAATCTTCCTCTTTTTGTATGTGAGCTGCTGTGACAGTATGGCCACTAACAGACGAGTGTTGTAGGTCCCTACAGGAACTGAACCCAGGCTGCCTAAGCAGAGTGCTGAATGTAACCACTAGGCAACCGGGGCTGGCCTGGCATCGTGGATTCTTACCCTGTGGCAAGAGACGCTGCCAGATGCCAGAGCAGAGTCTTTTAAAGTATGGATCTAGGCAAGGGGCTCCTTTATGTCTCTAGACATAAAACTCTCTTTCAAATTTCGTTTCTCTTCCAAGGGTTTAAGTTGAAAGCCAATGAGGAATAAATAGAAGAGAAAGGATTCAATAACATTTAACATCTATGGTTTTTTTTTTTTGTGAGGAGGATTGTCGCTGAGCTAACATCTCTGCCGATCTTCCTCTGTTTTATGTGGGATGCCGCCATAGCATGGCTTAATGAGCAGTGCTAGGTCCATGCCCCAGATTCAGGCATGTGAACCCAAGGTCCCCCAAGCAGAGTGTGCAAACTCAGCCACTACACCACTGGGTTGGCCCCTGTGATTTTTTTTTTAAACCATACTAACTAGAAGGGAAAAGGTCTACAACCACAGCAAATTTCTTGATGAAAATTGAAAATAAAACTTTCCTTGTATTTAAAAAATACTACAGAAAGAAGTCTTATTTAGTGGTAAGACTTTTAAAATTTTGACGTTAAAGTTGGGAACAAGTTAAAAGACGCCTACTCTTGCCTCTGACTTCAATATTGAACTGGAAGTCCTAGCCATTGCAGTAAAATAAAGGGGGAAAAAAGGTTTAAGACTTAGAAAAGAAAAAACTGAACTCACTGATAAATCTTCACATCTCTAAAAGAGGGATAATTAGAAATTATGTGCCTCCTGATATGATGCAAGGAAGTACTTATGAAGTATTCTTGCAAAAGCAAATGAGGAAACAAAAACAAAAGCCAAAACCATGCAATCAAGCCTCTAAATTTAGCTGGCAGTTTACAGGAGCAAATTGCCATGAAGACACAATCAGCAGAATCACAAAGTGGGAAATTCTACAGGACAAATGGCAGATTCTTGTCTCGTGTTTGAAATTTTACATATTCAAGATTCATTTTTTTTAAAAAAGATTACATGTTAAATAGATTTTAACAGGTTAGTGTTTGCATACAATAACTTTTTCTATATAGAAAATCCTAGAGAACTTACAGACAAAATATTAGAATCACATAATTCAGTGAAGTTTTTGGATACAAGATTGCTGTATTAAAATCAATAGTGTTTTCCATACCGCGTCAATAACTGAATAAAAACAAATGATGTGTAAAACTGTAAAACCGTGAAAAAATTTTTAAAAATTTTAATGACGTCACAAGAGGGAAGGATTTCTGAAGCAAGATACAAATAGCAGAGATCATAAACAAAAGATGGATAAAATTGATTACATTGAAATTAAAACCTAGAGGACAAAAACGCCATAAACAAAGATAAGCATTGACCCAGGAGAAGGTATTTGCAACACATATACCAGTTAAATGAATAGAGTAGACTGTCTAAAGATGTACATATCGTTTAGGGAAAGAAAATCCAATAGCAGATTTTATGAAAGATAAGAATGGGCATTTCACAGAAGAGGAAATAGATTTAATAAATACAAAAAGATGCACTACCACTTTAATTGTCGGGGAAATGGAAATTATAGTCACACTCTTCACAGTGGCAAGAAATGTAAAAGTCTGACCACATCTAGTGTTGGTGAGAATATGAAGCAAAGAGAACTCATTACTGCTAGGAAGGGTGTAAATTGGCATAATTTGGCAAATATTAATACTTCTACGACCCAGCATCTATCTTAAAGACATTCTTGCATATATGCACAAGGAGACCCATACAAGGATATATTTTATGTGACAGTAAAAAATTGAAACAATCCACATGTCCATCAGTGGGGAAATGAAAAAAGACATTGTGATATATATGTTCAAAGAAATACTATATAACAGTTAAAACACGGATAGATCATCAAAAATTAATGTTGAAAGAGAAGTGATTTGGAGAACATGAACATGATATGTTTATGTAAATTAACCCCCAAACAACGCTAAATGTATCTATCTATAAACATTTAAGCATGGTAAAAGTAGAAAGAAAAAAGGACCTGAATGATTCCCGTAAGATTCCTAATAGAAGTTCCCTATATAGAGGGAGGGAAATGAAACAGATAAGAAAAAGCAGAGTTCAACTTTATCTGTAATGTTTAATTTCTTATATTATGAAAAATTTGACATGTAAAATGTTAATATTTGTTAATTCTTGGTGATAGGTACACAAATGTTTCATAATTATCTGCACTTTTTGAATAAAAAATAAAATTTTTGAAAATTAAAACCATGAAAACCTGCTGGAGTTCAGTCATGGTGATTTTTCTTTTTTCTTAAAGGCTAAGGCGTCTGACGGATACAGAATGGAAGACTTGTTGGTTTTATGTCAATTTTTGAATTTGCAGTTGGGTGAGAATAAAAGTGTTATAAATTTCACTTTAAGTGAAAACCAGTTAGTTTTCTGATGCTAGAAGGAATAACCTTCAATATAAGGAGATTTCGTGAATTTTTTCCGGGCTTGGGTCCCGGGACTATTTTGTATATTGCGGATTATGTAATCTGTAGTAATCGTCCCGCCACGAGGAGTCTGGAGGATTCTGGGAAGCATTTGTTTTGTTTAGCAACCCTGGGAAAGAGTCCACTCGGTCCTGGAGGGATACGTGTTCTTAAGGTAGAGTGTTTTGAATATTCGCCGCTGAAATGCTTTAAAAAGAAATTCTATTAAGTAGCGTTCTTGAAACTATTTTATCAAACACAGTTCAAATTTTCAGTTAGAGTTCGTGAAGTGTGTAAATTTTCTTCTAAACAGAAACGAAGCTTAAATTTTAGTAACAGAAAGATTGGGAATTTACGTTATTCTAGGTCCGAGGGTAAGTAAACTCGCTAAGACTTTGACTACTAAGTACTGTGCTTTAATAATGCATATTTAGGAGATAGGTTTGAGCGTGGGGAGTTTATCTTTTATATTGCTTTCTTTAAATTTGTTTAAATAAAAGTAGGCTTTCTAGAAGTACATTCATAGTATTTATTATTGCTTACCTCAGATACTGTACCGGTAGAGAGGCAGTTCTAACGAATTTGGAAAAATAGTTGTGTTTTTCTTTCACGCACTTGTGTATATGGAGAATTTTTACATTCATAGCGAGTTATTCGTAAAAATTGAACCGAATTTACTTTCTTAGTCTGTAATTTCGTTTTGAGCTATCTACACTGTACTATTATTAAGAAGGACATTCAGGGAACTAGCCAGTATGTTCTGAGTGGGGTTTTACTTTTCCTTTTTAATATTATCAACACATTTTATTTAACTGAAGTAGTGTTTACGTGTCTTTTCTTTTTTTTTCGTTTAAAATAGCAGGACAGAAAGTGCTGAATACTCCAAAAGGGAAATATTTACTCAGAGATCTGTTTCAATTAGCTGTCGCTGACGTTCCTCCTTTCTGGCTTGCACAAGTTCTCGGGCAGCAGCAGTTTGTCTTCATTCGGCCACCGTCTCGTCAGCTTACGGAGTAGTTTGTCCCTCTGCCGCCGCCGTCCGAGATATTAGTCACCGAGAACGAGGGCAGGGGAGCGTGTGTTTGGGGGGAGCCGGCTGGCGTTGCCGGCACCATGGAGTCACCTTTGAGCCCGGGACTCTCTTACCGGCCGGGAGAAGACTGGGGTGAGTGGGATCTCGGAATGTACGAGGGGTGGCTTCGGGTTTCTTCCTCCCTACTTCCGCCCGCTTGTGGTGACAGGTGTGGGCGAATGTTGCCCAGGGAGCGAGGGCTAACTTGTCGCTTCCGTCCGTGGTCCTAGAAGAGTCAAGCAGAATCGGTCGGTTTCTGCCCTGGCAACAGCGACGTAAAATGTTGTCTGATTGGAATTATTACCGTTTTTCACTGTTTCCCCTGGGAAAGGACCAGGTGATCATTTTGTAGGGGCGGAAACAACATCGCTAAGAAGCATAGGGCAGGATGGCTGTGACCACCAAAAAGGCTGCAGGCTGTTTTCTCAGCGTGTGGGATGTGGGTGACGGTTTCCGTGGAGCGTTTGTGTGTGTGTTTGGTTTGTGAGAGAATATGAATGTATGCAAAAATTTTCATCTCGGAGCTTTCACTGTTGGTCTAGGCTGATGTCTGTCTTGGCAGAGACCCAAAGCACCCAAGCACCTGATCTCGGGTCCTTGATTACCTAGACCTAATACTATAAACGGGTATAATTCTGACTGCCCTCCACATACACCTCTAAATTTTCTTGTTTCCTATATTTTGTTTGCTTTTGTCATCAAGAGGGGTGAAATGGGATGAAGTGGGAATGGGAGTGGAGAAGCTTTGCTCTCTAAATGTTTAGAGGAACCTTTTATTATTCACTTCTTGGTTCTTGGGCTTCCTGTGAATTTAGGATTGCGTAAGTCCCTGAGTGGGCCCTGGAGTGAGCCTACGCCATTCACCTACTTTGAAATTTGGGGGGAACCAAAAGATGATCTTCATCTTTCCCCCTTGGGCCATCAGTCTCGGTAGCAAGAGTGTAATCTCAATTCTCTTTATTGAACTGAAGTCCTCATTTAATTTTCCAAGGGCAGAACTTCTCTTAAATTATGTACGTTAGAGATTTATTTCAGGCCTTTGGTAGATTTTCTAGGAGTTGTTGGAAAAACTTTAGACTGTCTGTTCCAGTCTTATATTTTCGCGAGCCAAATATAATACTGTAGTAATGGTAACAATGACAGTTTATTTAGTACTTTGTGTCAGGTGCCCTGCTAAGCTCTTGAGTGCGTTATCTTATTTAGTCCTCCCAACAGCCAAAGAGGTACTGTTATTTTATAGATGGGGAAACTGAGGCTGAGAGAGGTTGAATGCTCAGAGTCTTATAGCCAGTAAGTGGCAGAAGCAGGGTCAGAATCAGGTTTGTCTGCCTCCAAAGTCTGTGTTCTAAGTCACTGTTCTATAATGCTTTCCTAAATTATTTCTACAGATTTGATTCTTCCCAAGATCTCCCCAGTTAGTAACGAATCTTCTTCAATATATCGGGTAGTTATGATTTGTTTTTTCAGCTCGTCAGCTATTACATTTTCATGATATTTCTTCAACTGTAGGGCACTTCCTGATAGCATTATTATATTTTGTCTTCTGATACCCAGGCTGCATTTTCCTGACTTTTCTGATCAGTTGACTCATAGTCCTAAGGTTCTTTAACAGAGCATTCAGTTCTTTGTAGTCGGTTCACTGACTCAGCTCAGGTATCCTGCCCTGCCCCTCCCTGAAAGTGCCCATTTCCCATTGTTTTCCAGGCTTCCCTTTTCAAACTGTTAACAGTCGTCTCTTAGTTGGACATGTTAATTCTGATTTCTTAGGTCTTCAGGAAGCAGGATAGATTTTGCAGGCACCAGAGTGAAACGCTGAGGTCTGCTGGTGTTTCTCAGTAGTATATGGATTCTTTCTCTGGGAGTTACCATACTGATTTATGGGGCTTTTCTTTTTTTTTAGAAGCTGGCCAGTTAAATTTTAAAAAATCAGGTTATGTAATTAGTACTTCTTGTGACTCTGACAACTTTGAATAATTTAAATAAAGTGATTGGCTCAGAATAGCCTATAATGGAATGTGCTTTTTCCCTTTAACCTGGGTAATGAAATTTAGAGCAGGGGTTTGCAAACATTTTCTGTAAAATTTCAGATAGTAAATATTTTAGGCTTTGTGGCCATGTGGTCTCTGTTGTAACTATTCAACTCTGCTGTTGTAGTGCAGAAGCAGCCGTACACAGTGTAAATGGAGCGTGGAAATGAACATGACTGTGTTCCCGTACAACTTTATTTATGGGCACTGAAATTTGAATTTCATGGAATTATTTTTAATGCTTAATAGGCTTTATTTTTAGTACAGTTTTAGAATTTAGGAATAATTGAATGGATAGTACATAGGGTTCCATATACACCCCCCTTCTCTAGTTTCCCCTATTGGTAACATCTTGCATCCCTGTAGTAGTACATTTGTTAGAATTGATAAGCCAGTATTGATGTGGTATCATTAACTAAAGTCCATAGTTTACATTAAGGTTCTCTCTGTGTTGTATGTTCTGTGGGTTTTGACAAATGCCTGATGTCATGTATCTACCATTTCAGTATCATACAGAATAGTTTCACTGCCCTAAAAATCTCCTGTGCTCCACCCATTCATCTCTCCCTCCCTCCTCCTGAGCCCCCAGCATCCACTGATCTTTTCACTGTCTCTCTAGTTTTGCCTTTTCCTGAATGTCGTATAGTTGGAATCATACAGTGTGTAGCCTTTTCAAATTGACTTCTTTCATTTAGCAATATGCATTTAAGGTCCTTCTTTGTCTTTTTGTGGCTTGGTAGCTCATTTCTTTTTAGTGCTGAATAGTGTTCATTGTATGGATGTACCAAAGTGTATTAGTCTCTCAGCCTACCACAATAAAATGCCATAGACTGGGCGGCTTAAACAACAGAAATTTATTTTCTAACAGTTCTGGAGGCTGGAAGTATGAGATCAGGTGCTAGCATGGTCGGGTTCTGGTGAGGGCTCTCTTCTTGGCTTGGAGATGGCTACCTTCTCACTGTGTCTTCACAAGACAGAGGAGTGGGAGGGGAAAGAGAGAGAGGAAGAGGGAGGAGGAGTGGGGGAGCAGGGGAGAGAAGAGAGGAGAGGGGAAGAGGGAGAGGCCACAGTCCTGTCAGATTAGGGTCTCATTCTCATATCGTCATTTAACCTTGATTACCTCTTAAAGACCCCCCTCTCTGGATGCAGTCACATTGGGGATTAGGACTTCAACATAGAAATTTTGGGGGGGGAGCACAGTTCGGGCCATAGCACACAGTTTGTTTATCCATTTACCTACTGAAGAACATCTTGGTTGCTTTCAAATGCTGGCAGTTATATATTAAGCTGCTATAAATATTCATGTGCAGCTTTTTGTGTGGACATAGTTTTCATATCTTGGTACATACCAAGAAGCAGGATTGCTGGATCGTGTGATAAGAGTTTCATGTTTCGTTTTGTAAGAAACTTGCAACCTGTCTTCCAAAGTGGCTGTACCATTTTGCGTTCCCACCAGCAGTGAATGAATGTTCCTGTTGCTCCGTATCCTCGTCGGCATCTGGTGTTGCCAGTATTTTGGATTTTAGCCATTCTAATAGGTGTGTAGTGGTATCTCATTGTTCTGTCAGTTCCCTGATAACATATGATGTGGAGCATCTTTTCATATGCTTATTTATCACGTGTATATCTTCCCTTTCCTCTCTTCTTCCCTCCCTTCCTCCTGGTCTTTCTCGCATTTGTGCAAAAGCCACTTTTTTTTGCCACGTGGAAGATATGTGTACGGAGATCAGAAGCGTCTATCTGCTCCTGTGGTTTCTTTTATATACTCAGTCTTTTTTGTGAAAGTTCTCTGTGTCTTCTCACACTGACGAAAACCTGACTCCCCTGATGACACTGCTTTCCCTAAAGACCTGGTGAATGGCAGCTATTTTCTTTTTTTTTTTAAAGATTTTATTTTTTCCTTTTTCTCCCCAAAGCCCCCTGGTACATAGCTGTATATTCTTCGTTGTGGGTCCTTCTAGTTATGGCATGTGGGACGCTGCCTCAGCGTGGTTTGATGAGCAGTGCATGTCCGTGCCCAGGATTCGAACCAACGAAACACTGGGCCGCCTGCAGGGGAGTGAGCACATTTAACACTCTGCCACGGGGCCAGCCCCTATGGCGGCTATTTTCATTCTCAGAACCTTTTTACCATTAGGGCCTCTGAACGTGGGATAGGTGTCTTCCTTGTTCTTCACTACTCTTTCAGATCTTTCTCCTTTTGTCCTCCCTAAAAACATCCAGGTTTAAATCTTACAGTGTCGCAAAATGCTGTCCACTACTTTTCCCTGTTACAGTCATCTGCTGATTCCTGGTTCATTCTCCATCACTTTTTGAAAAATTTTAGCTCCTAGCTTACTGTCACTTTCTCCAGCGCTCCTTCCCTCATGATTCTTGGATGATTTCAGTATTCTCAGAGGAGATCCTTCAAATACCCTGATCTCTCATTTTCTGGGCCTCCTCTCCATGAGAGATCTTGCCTTCTGCCCTGTCTCAGCCATTTAGTCCCCTGATCATAAGTCGAAACCTTGTCATTACTAATAACATAACCTCAGTTTCAAACATCCCACTCTGACCACCACCTCCTATCTTACCAGCTCACTCCCTTTAGTATTCCATCAGGACTTCAACCCTGCTGAGATTCTGCCATCTTTTCACTGTCCCTCGTCCCCTCTGTATCATCACTTCTCCCTTACCTAGTTTAAATTCCACGGACAATCATTGTAACCATTCCCTCGCTTACACCCTCAGTGTCCTTGTCTCCCTCTTGTTTTGTAGTTCTCTCTTGGATAAACCACAACCTTGGTTAAATCCAACTCTGCCTACTCCACGCCTGCTTGTTTGGCTGAATGTGGCTGAAAAAAAAATCAACCATGCTGATTGGTCTCACTTTAAATTTATAGTACTAACCTGGAATAGGCCCTCAAGTGTTACCTGGCCGGTTGTATTTCCCTGGTCCTCTCATTCTCTCTCTCACTCTGATGATTGTTTTTATAAAGTTTCTTCTCTCTTCAGACCTCTAGCACCTCCTCCCCCTGCCTTTGAATCGGAAGAGAGCTTCCACAATCTCCCACACCTCAGCTACCCAGCTATCAGCATATTTGCCTTCCCTTCTTTGCTGGGAATGAGTGGCCTCTTGCTCCCGGCTAGAGCCAGTCCTTTCCAGCGTGCTTTAGATCCCTCCTCCTTTATTCAAGAATATTGCTCAAGCTCTTCTTCCTTCTGTTTCCTGCAACATCATTTCCCTCCCTACTAGATCGTCTCTATCAGTCAATGAACATGTAGTTGCTGCTCCTAACCAGAGTGAAAAAAAGCAAAAAAAAAAAAGCAAACCCAAACCCTCTGTGGATGTTACTTCCCCTCTAGCTACTACTGCATTTCTCTTCTTTATTTTACAGCAGAATTCTTTAAAAAAAAATTTGTGTTCACTGACTCCAGTTTCTCTTCTCTCGTTGTCTCTTGAACTCACTGCAGTCAGGCTCCACCACTCTACCAAAACTGCTCTTTCTCAGGTCTCCACTGATTTCCACTTTGTTAAACCCAGTGGCCATTCTCATCTTATTAAACTTCTAAGAAGAAAATTAATAAATGGTCAAGGTGGAGGTTGGCTGGGAAAGCTTGCTGAGCAAAGTAAAAATAATAGCTACTATAGTTTACTACTGTTAAGGGAAATCTAAGTATTGATAGTGTGGGATTGGTGAAAAGGGTACAGGCAATAGATTTAGAGATACTTTAGAGGTAACCAGCACCACCACTTTCTTATGGATCCTTCTGGAATATTCTGTAGATATACAAATGTATTTATCAATCCACTCTCAGTTTTTTTTTGAGTTCAAAAACCACAGAAAAGTTAAAAGATAGTACAGTGATAACGTGTATTTCCCTCATCTAGATTTACCAACTGTTAACATCCTGCCATACTCACTTTTTCTCTCAATATTACCCACATTTCCCTCTTCTTTCACCACCTGAAAGTAGGCCACAGATAATACGAAACTTCTAAACACTTTACCATGTATCTCCTATGAACAAGGAAATATATATTTTTAAAAAGCATGAATTCATACTAATACTTACAGTTCAAAGTCAGCAGTACAGAGTTCTTTCTCACCTTCTTGCATTATATACTTATATTTCTCCTCTCCTACTGTGAAAATCCTGATTCCCAATAACATCTTATATTTTTATAGGCTCACTTTAGCTGTTCTGTTGAAAACAGACTGAAGGACGGGCAAGGGCAGAAGCAAGGAAACTGTTTGGAGACTACTGTAACAACCCCAGTGAATTATGTCTACTGGTAACAGTGGATGTAATGGAAGTGGTTGGATTATGGATATATACACATACACACACATATACACATGTATGTATTCATTTAAATTTTAAATTTTGAAATGGTTTCAAACCTACAGAAAATTTGTAAGAACAGTACAAAGAACTATTGCATGGAGGCCAGCCCGGTGGCTGAGTGGTTAAGTTCACACGCTCTGCTTTAGTGGCCCAGGGTTTCACTGGTTCGGATCCTGGGCGCAGACATGGCGCCACTCATCAGGCCACGTTGAGGTGGCGTCCCACATGCCACAACTAGAAGGACTCACGACTGAAAAAATGTGCAAAAATGTACTGGGGGGATTTGGGGAGAAAAAGCAGAAAAAAAAAAGATAGGCAAGAGTTGTTAGCTCAGGTGCCAGTCTTAAAAAAAACCAAAACTATTGCATGCCCTTCACCCAGATTCCCTAATTGTTAAATTTTACTACGTTTGCCTATTTCTCTTTCTTTAGAGAGAGAGAGAGACAGAGAGATGTGTTGACCCATTACCCTTAAATACTGCAGTAGGTACTCCCTCCCCCCAAATCGAGGATAGTCCTATATTACTACTATAGGCTCCTTCCAGTCAGGAAATAAACATTGATACAACATTACCATCCAGTTCACAGATAGCATTCCCATTTTGCCATCTGTCTTAATAATGGCTCTTTTTCCTTTCTTGACCAGGATCCTACCTGCAAACACACATTGCTTTTACTCATCATGTCCCCTTAGTGTCCTTCAATCTGGAATGGTTCCTTAGTCTTTTCTGTCTCTCATGTCCTTGACAGTCTTAAGAGTACAGGTCTTTTATTCTATAAGATGACCTTAAATGTGGGTCTGTCTGTTGTTTCCTCATGACCAGAATCAGGCCATGCATCCGTGCAGGAATGCTAGAGAAATGATGCTGTGCTCTTCTCAGTGTGTTGCATTTGGAGGCACACTGTGTTGACCTGTCCCAAGGTGATGTTCACCTTGAGCACATGGTCAAGTTGGTATCTCCCAGGTTTTTCCACTGTAAAGTCACTGTTTCCCCTTTAGTATTTGATTACTATTTTGAAGGAGATATATGACATGACACCAATATCTTGTTCCTTATTAAACCTCCACCCAGCAGCCCTAGCCTCCATTGATAACTCCAGCTTATATCAACTACCACTCTAATGCCAAATGGTGATTCCCTCTATCATTCTGTCCACGTTTATTAATTGACATTGTAACTGTAAGAAGGAACTTTATGTATGTATGTATTTATTTATTTCATTATGGACCCATTGATTCCTATTTGATTCAATGGGTTGTAATCTGGTATTCTCATTTTATTTTGATGCTCAAATATTCCCAGTTTTGACCAGTGGGAGTCTATTTATATCAGCTTGTGTATTCTTTTGATGTGTTCCCATTATTCTGTGAGAATTTTCTTATTTTCCGTCACAACAAGATTTTCTGGTGTTATCTTGCACTTTTCCTGCTTCAACCCTGGAATCAGCCGTTTTTCCAAGGAGTCCTTTAGTGGACTTCCAGTTAGTGAGGGATAGTACTTAGTACCAAGATCTGAGCGCACAGTATTTTCATTGCTACTGGGATATCATTGCTTCTAGGACCTGTCAGCAGACAGAACTAGGAAATATATGTACCTATATGTGTACACAAGCATCTGTAACTCTTCCTGTGTATGTATATTTTTTAAAAATGAGTTCATACTAATAGTTCTAATTCCAGTCCAACATCTTAGGGTTCTTTTCTCAGACAGTGAGAAAATCCATTCTCAGATAGTGAGAAACCTCACTCCAGTTATTTTAGATACGTTTGATCGTTTGCTCAATTGATTAATGTATTTATTCCGTGTGCCACTCAGGCTGCCTCTTCCATCTACCGTTTTGTTCTCCCTCCCACAGCCCCATTTCCTTGGCAGCCTGGGCATGCTGCCACCTCCACTGGGCAGCCCCCTCTCCTGCACCATCCCATTTCCTTGGATACCAGTCACACCCTTGCCGCAGATGCTGACACACAAAACTCCATCTCCCTCCTTGCACTGCTTCCTTGGAAGGTGACATCTCTGTGTTGGGAGGGGTAGGGAAGGAAGAATGGGAAGGAAAGGTAAGAAGCCAGACTACAGATAGGCAGTTAGAAGACAGAGCTGCTAGTAGATGGAATATAAAGAGTGAGGGAAGAGAAGTAAACAGTGACTGCAAGGTTTTTGGCCTGAGCTACTGGGAGAATTGAATTGTCCTTAACTGAGATGAGGACAGAACAGTAGGAGGTTTGGCGGGGATGAGCAGAAGCTCAGTTTTGGATGTGTTAAATTTGAGATATCCAAGAGAAGATGTCCAAGAGAAGATGTAGAATACTCAGCGTGTGTACATGCCTCTTGAGGTGTGGGCTGGAGATGTGTACTTGGGAATCCTTGGCATTTAGATGCTATTTAAAGACATGCACTCAGCTGAGATCACAAAGGGAGTGGAATAGATAGAAAAGTTTATGCTGAGCCCGGGGACAATTTCGTGTTAGAGAGATGAGGAGGAACCGGCAAGGTAAGGTCAATTAGGGAGGCAGGAGGAAACCTAAGGGAGTGTAGTAATTTGAAAGCCAAGTGAAGCAAATGCTTCAATTAATGTGAAAGGATCACCTGTGTCAAATGCTGCTGATAGGTTAAGTAAGCTGAGGACCATGAGTCTGCCCTTGACCTTGGTGACATTGGTAATTGTGGTGTGTATGTGGGAGGGAGCTTGAGTAGGTTCAAGAAAGAATGGGAGAAAAGAAATGAGAGACAGCAGGTATAGACAACTCTTTCAAGGAGTTTCAGCCTATATATGAGGTCCAGAGCCATAGATAAATGATAAATAGTTATCTATGTATGTGTTCTCTGGCTCTGCAGCTGAGTTTAAGCTAGTCCTTTTCTGCAAATTGTATAAATAACCTTTCATTATTACTACACACAAAATTTTTGCTATGTATTATTTTATTTTAGGTTGGTGAAGTATTTCTGTCATTGGCTGAGTTAATAATAGACGGGCAGTGTGGTTTCTATATATGTGAAATGAAGAAATCACCAGAGCAGGTTCAGTGTTACAGTTCAGCAGTTACAGGGGGTACAAAGGCAAACTTAGATTTGGAAAACTCCTCAAGGTTCTCGAAGTTCTGAAAATGTTAGAGAAAATAGATACTTACAGATTGTACACTAATCAGCCTTCTTTGGCCTTGTCAGCATTTCATCCTCTCTCCAGAAAGTTTCAGCCTAGTTTATTGAAGAATATTTTCTGTGTCCATAAATTTCTTCATTTATAATGAAATCTTATTAGGAAATTGGAATAGTTAGATTTGCTGAAATAGGTGAATGAGTCTTTTATCGTTTAGTTGGAAAATTGGTTGTACCCTTAACCTGAGGCCTGGATGGCAAATACACAGTATATGTGCTGTCATATTTCTTTCCTGTCATTGCGACTGATCAGCCACATTACTCTTTTGTGCTGAGCTCAGATGTAGCCTCAGAATTTGTGTTAGTAATGTTCCAGAAAGTCACTACCAATGAGTCTAATGTGACATGACGTAAAACCTATTTTTTAATCTTGGTGTAAGGATTTAGTTCACAAGATAAAAATTATGTGGAAAACAACATGTAAATTAGAAACCAGCTTTGATTGGTTGTTATTCACACTGCTAGAGTTTCTCAGTAAAGTAATGGCTAATAAGAAACGCTAATAGAGCTGACATAGGGGTACAGTGCTTATTCTTTTGTCAAAACATTGAATTGACAGTTAATCTCTATTCTTTGCTTTTGTCCAAAGACTCGACTCTATTTGCTGAACTTGGCTATTTCACGGACACTGATGACCTGCAATTGGATGCAGCAAATGAAACTTATGTAAGTATTTACTAAAGGAGAAATACTGAATAATGTGATATTTAATCTTTACCCTAATTATTGCAAGAAGGTTTCAGGATAACAGGTTTAGGCTAGTCATTTAGGTTTAAATAACTTTTAGCATTAAGTATGAAAGTTAGTAGCCGTTTTGTAGTCAGTAAATTTAGGATTATAGAAATTGAGTTGGTCTTGGTGTGAAAAAACTTATATTCTAAGTCCACCTTTGGCCTCGGGTGGGTGACCTTGGAAAAGTCACTTAACTGCCTACTTCTTAGTTTTTGTAGCCACTTTGCTGCATAAGGGAAATGGTGATGTTAAGGGGTGTATGTGAGTCACAGACCCAGTCAGGTGGAACTTACTAACTTCCTTTTTAGAAGTTACATATCCTTAGGGTAGAAAGCTCTGAAACTTAGATATGTCCTTATTTTTTGCCTTTGAACAGTTAGAAGTCTCTGTAAAAGCTATTATTATAGCACTCTAAGTCCTCAAAAATATCTTATATTTTCCTTTCTGCATTAGTACATACGTATTAGTACATAGTATATTGGCCTATAGAACTTATTTTGTCTTATTCTTTAATGGATGAGGTGCTGTTTCACTTGGGAGGTAATTCAAGTGAACGGAGTGCTTTTATATGCACATCAATCAGGCTGAATATTTATCGCTTATTTTTTAAGCCCTTATTAACCTGAGTATAAAAATATATAATGCTTGCTTGGTGAGTTTTTCAGACATTTCTCAAAGAACAGTTTAGCACTTATTTTACTATGAATCAATAGAAGAGTAAAAACACGTGATGTATTTTTTTTATCAGTGCATGAGATCTTCATGGTTTTTGTTTACTTTGTGAGATGCTTTAGAATGGGGTCTGTTGATTAAATTGGCTTTTATTCTTGGCTGGTTGCCTAAGCAACTGATATTCTTTTACAGTCTCTACAGCCTAAAACCATCAAGAAACGGTGTAGTAAATTTGAAAGAGTCAGGAAAATATGAGCCTGATTTTGTAACTAACATTCTTATCTTAACGCAAGTCACCCAGTTGTTCATTTCCTTAGTTTTTCTAGTATACAATGAATGGATTGGATTAGGTGGTTTCTGAGGGCCCTTTCTAGCTTTAAAATTGTGTCATTCTTCTTCCACACAGCAGTAGAGTTTCCCATGAGAAGTCAGTGAAGAGCCAGAGTATATAAGTAGCAATATGTTTCACTTTACATACAATGGGCCTGTTAAATTTCCACCCAGATAGAATCCTTATGCTATAAAAGGTATTTGACATTTTGGGCTGAAGACTGAGTGAGAAGCACCCCTAAAGTAGGTCATGCCCCCTGTTGCACGTGTTCAAGTACTGCCAGCACTCAGGCAAGGCTCAGTGCTCGATTTACCGAGGCTGAGAAAGTTTAAGGATGTTTTGGTTGCTGAAAGTACAAGGCTGCTTAATTTTTTGATATGTAGATTCAAATAAGAGAAGAAAAGCAAAGGACATTGATTTGCACAGTGTTTCCTTCATGATTTAAGTAGTTTCTTCTTTTTTTTAATGTGAACTTCTACACATTCTCTTTATATAACTTGCAGCAGTTTTTACTCACTTAAGGGAAGTTTCCCTTCTCTCCTGCAGTTACATTCTCGGTAAAAATAAATGACACAGTAGACATTTTGAACTGATAGTGTTATTCTGGAAATTATTACCAAATAGTTGTTAATAATTACTAGATTAATCTTTACTTCTTGCCTAAGGCTTGCTTGCTTTCTTGTTGATGTTCTGTTATCTGTTATGTTAAGTTGATACTGACTGCCTTTTGACTCTGTTGTACTGTTTATATATTAAGTTTACTTCCGTCCTTGTCTCCATAACTCCAGGTGCTTAAAATAATAGTTGGTAGCATCTTGATCTCAGACTCATGTGAGGGCTCTGAAATCTTGTGGCAGTTCTTTATGTATGTATATAGTTTAAGGTAGTCATTGAGATGATCCAGAATATGCTTATATTTAAGTAAAAATAATTTACCATCTAAATAAAAAGAAAGTAAGTGTTCCTCTAAAAGGTTTGTTGACCCTGTTTGAGAAACTTAGTTTTCTTCTAGGATTAAACAAATTTTAGAAATTTTACTTTAGAGATTTGTAAAGTACAGAACAGTAGAAAAAAGAAAATTACCCATCTTCCTATGGATCTCTTCCTTCTTGCATAACCATTTTAATATTTGGTCTATTTGAAGGTTCAGTTAAAGTCTCTTTATGATTCCTGCATCTCTTTAGGATACATCTATATTCTTTCTGTTGTGTAGAGAGGTGATGTTGTAAATACACATTTGCTTTGACCTGTTTTCCTTACTGGCAATGGGAAAACTTATTTTGCTGGATCTCCCTTAAAAAGATGTATTTTGTGACTCTTGTAATGATCTGTTCCCATTGGAAAGAATGAGACCAACTGAATCTTCTAGGTGTTGAATCCATTACCTCCTTCCTAGTTGTTACTGTCGTGCTTCATGTAACTGAATTGGTTTATCTCTGTGCTATCCAAGATGTATTCTCAAGATGAACAAATTGACTTAGAAAATTATTTTTGCTAAGTTGGGTAATAGTGGTTATATTATTTATTGCAAATTGTGTTCGACAGTTTGATTTCTAGATGTATATATTTTATTCTAATATTCTTTTGCTGATTTGAAACCTACAGGAGAACAATTTTGATAATCTTGACTTTGATTTGGATTTGATGCCTTGGGAAACAGGCATTTGGGACATCAACAACCAAATCTGTACAGGTAATGATGTATTTCTTTGGTAGAAACTTTAAACAGATCTGTTTTATTTTATAGTTTGATAATAGTCAAAATTAAGTGGGGTTACTGGGCTGCTTTGATGAGTTAAAAAATTCCAGGAACTATATATTCTACTTCTGGTGTGGCACTGCATGCATAAATTTCTTGTCAAAGTGGATATAAGGAATTTCATAGTTATGTTTCAGTCGCATAATAAATAAAGAATTTTTATCTGAAATACTGATTTTGAATTATATATCGTATCTGTTTAAGAGATTAACCTATCTGAGAACCAGACAGAACTTAGGGAATCAGAGGGAAGATGCTTGGGGATCCCAGAACTTAGGAACTTGGTGTAGGGGTTCCATGCATTTGAAGTACATACTTCTGAGGAGGGGGCACTACCTGACTGACATTGGTATCGTTAAGGGGGCCTGAGGAGGTGGGTTTTGGGTATGCTGAAAGAAGCTGGAACCTGGAGCAACTGTCACTTCTGCGATAAAGCTGATGGGAGGATGAAGAAAGCCCTTCTCCCCTTCTACTTTTTAGCATCCTTCTAGTATCCCCTATTGGCAGGAAACCAGCTGGAACATGTATTAATAATTTGCATCACAACTCTAGGAGGTGGACTTGGAGCCGAGAGACAGTGGGTAAATAACCAGCACATTCCCCGTCTGAATTGCAGTCCTCCCCACCTTTCACTTCCTAGTCCCCTCGTTTTATGTGTTTATAGATCTTGCCTGTCTTTCCTCATAGAATATGGGCTACGCAAGCCTGGTGTTCTGGTTACTATTGTTGTGTAACAAACTTCTCTAAAACTTAGTAGCTTAAAACAACAATGATTTTATTGTACTCCTGGAATGTATGGGTCAGGAATTTGGACAGGCTGCACCATGAATGGCTCGTCTCTGCTTCATGAGGTCCAGACCTCAACTGGGAAGATTTGAAGGCTTGAGTAGCTTGACATTTGGGAGCTAGAATTATCTTAAGGCTTCTTCACTCACATGTCTGATTCCTGCTCTGGAGTGACTTGAAGACTAGGACTGCTGACTAGAATGCCTACACGTGGCCTTTCTGTATGGCCTGGCTTCCTCACAGCATGGTGGTCTCATGGTAGTCAGACTTCGAAAGCTCAAATGTGAGTGTTCTAGCACGCAAAGTAGAAGCTGCATTGCCTAATGAAACTCAGCCTTAGAATTCGCATAGCATTTCTTCCATACTCTATTGATTGAAGAAGTCGTAAGCCCACCTAGATTCAGATGGAGGCGAAGTGGACTCTACTTCTTGATGAGGCAGTGGCAAGATCCTGTTACAGAGGATCATGAGGGATGGTAGACATTTTGCAGCTAACTTTGGAAAACACAGACTGCTGCAGAAGCGTTCCTTTCCCCATTCCTACCCTTTTATAAATTTGATACCTAGGAACACTGGCTGGGCTGTAGTTGCTCAATAAATTTTTATAAATTAATAGTTCAACAGATAACATTTTTGTGAGTTTTAATGTCAAAAATGCTTTCCAAAATAATTCTTTTCTTTTTCTTATGTTTTAAAATTATTTTCTGGGGGGAATCTATAATGTTTTGCACATGGTATAATATTCAAAAGGTACAAAAGGTCTATAGAGTAGAGAAATGTTTCCTTCTGCTCTTGTTCCTCAGCCAGCAAATTCTGATCCCCAGAGACAACCACTGTTACCAATTTCTTATGTTTATTTTTCCAGAGAATTAGTGTAGATGTGAGTAGATATATATGTATACACATATATAATTACACAAATGGAAGCATACTAGATACACTGTTTTCTGCATCTTGAATTTTCACTTCATGATATATTCTGGTGACCTTAGCTTCTACATGATTGAATTTTAAGAGTAGAGTTTACCTTCTTTCTTATTCATTTTGTCCTGAGTTTGTATTGTCCAGAGAGAAAGTTTTTACTCCATGTTTTTCAGTTAAAGATATTAAGGCAGAACCTCAGCCGCTTTCTCCAGCCTCCTCAAGTTGTTCAGTCTCATCTCCTCAGTCAGTGGACTCTTACTCTTCAACCCAGCATGTCCCTGTAAGTAACCAATCTTTTACAGTGATTTTGGTCATACTACTATCTGGAAGATATGTATACGGGGGAGGCAGTTAACATCTATTAAGTTCTACTATGAGCCTTATTATCTCATTTAATCCAGAGGAGACTGAGTCTTGAGGAAGGGTCTTGGGGGAGCTAGAAAGTTGTTAGTCTTTTTGTTTTCGCCCTCCTTCCTCTGTGTTCTTGTCTTCATAATTTCGTTGTTTCATTATGCTTTACCAGTATCCAATATTTTTTTTGTTTATTGGCTTCTTGTCTTTTCTCCCTGCTACCCTCTCCACGCTCCCTCTTAGAATATTCTTTCTTTGAGGAGGTGGAAGACTGTAAGATGGTCTGTTTTTGTAACTCTTTAGTCATAGAACTTAGAATGGCCTCCTTAGTTCAGGAATGCCTAGCACTACGTTTTGAATAGGTTTGTTCTCCATCCAGACAAAAGCTCTGAGGCCAGGAAAAGGAAGTACCAAAGGATTAAGATACTTTTTGGAATAAGGAAAGAGAAAATATAAGAAGAAAAATGCAAATTAACATTTCAGTACATTATGTCTGCTGTGAATTTAGGTATCTTCATTCTGGGAGGCTCTACATCTAGTCAATTGCTAAATCCTCATGATTCTATCCACTTAATGTCTCTAGGGTTCATCTTCTCTGCCCCTGCTAGGGCATCATCATCTCACCTGGATTAAGTCAATAGGATTTTAACTGGTCTCTCTGCCTCCTACCTCCCTGAACCTTTCTTAGCAGGGGAATCTTCAGAGAGAAATCTTTCAAAATCATGAATTTGATTGTGTCAGTCTTTTGCTTAAAACCTTTCAATGACTTCCCAACTCTTACAAAGATGAAATTCAAATTCCCAGTGTACCAGGCCCTCCATGATCTGCTCCTATGTACCTTTCCAGTCTTGTTTCTCACTTTCCCTTCCTAACTTTGCACTCCCCTTAGCTTTCACTCTGCGAGAGTTCCTACCTGAGAGCTCTGATGCAGTCCACTCATTCAACAACTGTGCTAAGCACTGTTCCAAACACTGGCAGTGAACAAGAGCAGCGAGATCTCTGCTACAATTTTAGGTTTTTGCACATGCTCTTCCTTCTGCTAGGAATAGCCCCATTGTTTCTCTCCCCTTGGAAAACTCCTATTCATCCTTTAAGTCCCAGTTCAAAGATTACTTCCTTTTGGAAGCTTTGCTCTGATTGTTACTATTGGAAGTTCTCTGCCGTCCTACAATTGCTCCAAACATTTTATTTTTTAAAATTTAATTTCCCCTTTGCCAAAAATAAGTATTTTTTGAGGAAGTTCTTGAAAACTATCTAAAAATATCCTGTTTCTCATCAGACTTTAAATTTATTAATTTATTTGTTTATATCAGTATGGACTCACGGTTTCCTATTTGATTCTGCAGGTTATAATCCATTACTGTAATTCTTGATTCTGATTCTTATGTTGTCCTGGAGTTGGCCAGTGCAAGTCCCTTCACGCTGAGTCCTGTGTTCTTTTAATGTGCTCCATTGGGCTTTGACACCCTACATCAGGCTGATCCAGTGTGGGTGCCCTTGTCACCCTGCTCTGACTCCCCATGCCCAGCTGACCTTCTCCCGCTACCACCCCTGAACACCCCCACTACCCACCTTGGGATCTGACACTGCACCAGGCTGCCTCTCTGCATGTGTGCTGATCCTGCCCTGCCCCATCTAGTGGCTTTAGGATCAAATTATTCAGGAAGGAATATTTTCTAAGTGACTGTTAATACATTATTTTTCATAGGTTTTATTTTTAATATTTACATCTCTGATCCATTTGAAATTATCCTGGTATATGATGTGAGATACAAATTCAATTTTTGTTTTCCTAAATGACTATCAAAAGGATTGTTGCAGTACCCTTTATTAAAAAGCTCATCTTTTTCTCACTGATTTCAATTTTGTGTATTTGTTTTAAATTTATGTGAATGGTATTATATTAGATGTCTTTTTGTGTTTCTTTTAAAAATCAGCACAATATTTTTTTAAGATCGACTCCTATTGCTCTGTATACATCAATCTTTGCATCTAACTGCACAACGCTTGAAGTATATGTTTAGTATGTTTTACCTCCACCGCAGTGAATGTTGTCAGAAATGTCCCTGTGTGGGCCCGTGTGAGAATTCCTTTGGGATGTTATGCCTAGGAGGGAATTGCTGGGCGTGTACGGATGCTCAATTCGACGAGTCCTGCATGTTGCTCTCCCGGAAGGCTGTGGTAGTCTGCGGTCCCATCAGCAGTGCTTGAGGATCCTTGTAACTTCTCTTCTCTGCTAACGCTTGGCATTACCTGGCTTTCTAATTGTTGCCAGAAGGTGTAAAGTGTTTTTTGTTGTTTGTTTTGTTTTAATTTGTATGTCTTTGCTTACTGATTGTTTTCAACCTTTCTTTTCATGTTTATTGGGATCTTGGGTGTTTTTCTTCTATAGTTTATTCCTATCCTTCGCCAGTTTTTCTACTGAGTTTTTATCTTTTCCTTATTTATTTGCAGGAATTCCTTGTGTATTTGAGATATTAAACTCTTGTTTGGTTTAGACAGTGTGTATATCTTATTCCTTCCTGTTATTTGTCTACTAACTTTGTAGTCTTAATTGAATAGACTGTCTTAATTTTGAATTAGATTCGTCTTCTTTTTCTTTGCTTTTGGTTTATTTTTGAAGTTTTGCTTAAGAAGTCCTTCTCTACTTGCAGGCAACAAAGATATTCTCCTGCGTTTTCTTCCAGTAACTATATGGTTTACCTTTCACATTTAGATGGCTTAATACCTTTAGAGTTGACCTTAATATGTGGTGTTAAGTAGGAGTCCAGTTTTAATTTTTCTCTGTGTTTATGAACCAGTTTTCCCAATTGTATCACCTTTATAATTATTCTGTTAAAGAATATTATATATCTCTGTTACTCAAATTTTCTGTTATGCTTCTGAGTTTTCTTCGTATAGGTCCTGGCATTTCTTAGAAAATTCATTCCTAGGTATTTTATAATTGTTGTTAGAATTGTGAGCAAACTTTTTTTTTATCTTCTGTGTGGTTATTAATACAGTATCTTCATAGTGAAATATTTTTTCACTTGGGTTTCTTATATGTGTTCCAAGCAGACAGCATATCACTTTGCAGACAAAGGCACTTCTGTCCCTTCTATTTCTACTATTTATTCCTTTTATTTTATTTTCTAGTATAATTATGTTTGCTAGCATTACAGGAAAAAGAATTATTTGTTCCTTGGCTTGACTTTAATGGTAATACATTTAGTATTTCACCATGAAGTATGACTTTGGCTGTATAATTATGCATAGCTTTTTTTAATGTTAAGGAAGCATCTCTCTAATCCTTGTTTTCTTGGACTTTTATGAGGAATATTCACTGCATTTTATCAGATACCTTTTAAGCATCAAAGGCCATGAAGATAATAGTTTCCTCCTGTGTTATCTTGTACTCTTTGTTTTTTCCCAAATATATTTATAATTTATCTCATATATACTATAGAGTTATATAGTATATAATATATAAAATAATTTATATATGTAATATTCTCTGTAAGATTCCTATAACATAGCTTATGGCTACATGCTGAGTAGGTGTTAAGGATGAAGGAATGAAGCAGTTATTCTTACCAGCATGACAGAGAGTGACCATTTCTCCCCTATTCTTTCTAGGTCATTGAAATTTTTTCTTATCTGATGATCAAAAAAAAAATATTTTCTAGGGGCTGGCCTGGTGGTGTAGTAGTTAAGTTCATGTGCTCTGCTTCAGTGGCTCAGGGTTCGCAGGTTCGGATCCCAGGCGTGGACCTAGCACTGTTTGTCAAGCCCCGCTGTGGTGGCATCACACATAAAGTAGAGGAAGATTGGCACAATGTTAGCCCAACGACAATCTCCCTCAAGCAAAAAGCAGAAGATTGGCAACAGATGTTAGCTCAGGGCCAGTCTTCCTCACCAAAAAGAAAAATAAAATAAAAAGAAAAATTTTCTTTTAAAATTGCCTTTGGCTATCATTTGCTATTTCCTTCAGTGAAGTGGCTGTTCCTGTTCTTTGCCCAATTTTGACAAATATTTTCTTCCAATATGTATCTTTTAACTTTGTTTATGGTCTGTTTTTCATTATAAAGTATTTTTAATTATTTGTTCAAATCTATTTCTTTTTCCCTTATGGCTTCTGGATTTTTTGACTTAAGGAGGCCTACATCATACTGAGAGTAACAACTGTTCTCTTAACTTTTCTTTTAATACTCTTATAGGTTATTTTGAAGATAGTATGACGTGTGTATGTATGCTTATTCAATTATTATAAATAACGTCTTTTTGTCTTGGAATTAAAATGTGAGCTTTACCCTATGTTGAGTTTCTTTATGCTAACAAAATGAGACAGATCCACTGAATATTAAACGACTTTTGGAAAATATTAATATTATCTTTATGTATATATCTATCTCTCTGTAGTGTCAGTTCACGCATGAAAGAAAATAGCCCTGGTACTTTCAGTATTTTTCTTTCAAAACATTTGGGACAAAGGCAGTGTTAATAAATAGAAAAGGATAAAAATAGTAAGAATTATTTGCTTTTGAGATTCTCATAAGACTGAATAAGAGATCATGGGGAAAGGATATTGGCATTTTAACTGTAGCCTTAAAATAACACTGAATGTTTGTATGACTAGGAATCAAGTAAAATATAAAGTTTGTGGAAGGAAATGTAGAAGCAGATCAGATCAGTGATTCATATCTTTAATACATGAGGATGACATAGACATACTTTGCATTTTGGGTTATTTTTTCCTTTAGTGTTGATGGATAGTACTGATTTAGCGATAGTCTCAGTGCTTATATATAGTTTCTGATACACCACATCTTTGCTTTGAAGTGGTCTTGAAGTGTTTCTCTGTTTATATATGGATCTCGCCTCTCTTTCTAAGCAGTTTTCTGCTCAAGGATTGTATTCTTCTGCATGCATTTGTTTGTGTTTTGTTTTGCTGCAGGAGGAGTTGGATTTGTCTTCTACTTCCCAGATGTCTCCCCTTTCATTGTATGGTGAAAACTCTAATAGTCCCTCCTCAGCAGAGCCACTGAAGGAAGATAAGCCCATTGTTGGTCCTAGGAACAAAACTGGTATTACTCCATCTCCTAACTTCTGTTATTTCTGTTCTAGACTGAGCTTTGGTTCCATTTCTTAAAAGAAAATGTTGGATTAAATGTATGTTTATTAAGCTGGCTTACTATTTTTAAATTAGTGGATCCGTTTTGTTTGTTATGGATGATTAATGTGGAAAGGAAATGGAAGAAATAATCTTTGGTTGCCTTTGTCTTTATAGGTGAAAACTACTTTAAAATTGACTCAGGCCCTTATCATCTTCAGCAGAGATTTCAAAGTTTCAGTTAAAGATACTGAATGTGTGGGCCATTTGGCTGTGACATTTGTTACTTCGTTACCTCATTAACCTCTAGGCTTCACTCACTGATTTTAGTTATTCTCTTTACCAGCTCATGTGTCTCATTCCCAAAGCTGCAGCTTGGTCAAAAAGGAAGACCTCAGATTAAGGACTTTTCTTCAGTTCATTAAGATATAGAGTAGCTATGCTTAAACTCCAGTTAAAGATAGTTACTCAGAGGTGAAGATAATGTGTAGAGAAAGGTGTATGATAGAATCTGTTTTCTGTGGGGCCGGCCCTGTGGCCGAGTGGTTAAGTTCAAGTGCTCTGCTTTGGTGGCCCAGGGTTTCAGCGGTTTGGATCCTGGGCACGGACATGGCATCGCTCATCAGGCCATGCTGAGGCGGCATCCCACATAGCACAACCAGAGGCACTCACAACTGAAATATACAACTATGTACTGGGGGCGGTTTGGGGAGGAGAAGGAAAAAAAAAGAAAAAAGAATCTGTTTTCTAGGATTTGCTTAATTGCCTTCAGATTAATTTATGGTTTGTTTGGTTTTTCTCCAGAAAATGGACTGACTCCAAAGAAAAAAATTCAGATGAATTCAAAACCTTCAATTCAACCCAAGCCTTTATTACTTCCAGCAGCACCCAAGACCCAAACAAACTCCAGCGTGCCAGCGAAAACCATCATTATTCAGACACTACCAACACTCATGCCATTGGCAAAGCAGCAACCAATTATCAGTATACATCCTGCACCTGCTAAAGGTACCTAAGGGAAATCTGAGGCTGTGTATCTTTAATTGGAGGGCACTGAGGCTTGTCATATGATGTGTTTTAAATCAGGTTATAATTTCGAAGCACTTGCTGTGTGTCAGGAATTGTCCTTGGTTCTGAGGATATTGCAGAGTTGACTAATGTGTGGTTCCTGTCCTAACAAGGGAGATAGCTATCTGGATCAGTTACATCTAATACTTTTTTTTTTCAGTATTAATTATGAAAACACCTGTCTCTAAAGCTTGTGGTTTTATATAACCACTTGTAATGAAGAAGAAAATCTGGGAAACTTTCTTGGTGACATTTTATTCTGAGATTTTTGTGTTTATGAACTTTTTTGTTTTTAAGGAGAGGTCAGTATTGAAAATAATATGGTTCATTTCAGGTCTAATAAGGGTGTTTTGGCAATAGAATCAGGCTCTTAATCCCTGAGGAGGTGGCACGGTTTGTAAACATAATCTTGTACAGGGCCTTAGGAAGAGACCTGAACTGTCTTCAACTAGTTAAGAATGTGTGTGTTTCTATATATTAGCCACCAGATGGCCTCACTTACTTGATTCTACAAGAGGTTGAGGTCAGTAATCAAAGAAGTTCAAGTTCAGATTCTATTCAGATATAGGAATCATTTGCACATAGAGATCTCTTAGGCAGATTATTCGTCATTGTACTCATCCTGATAGGTGTACACATGAGTAAAGGAAAACCTGTGCAGCATTCTTTCCCTGGATTTAGCTTGTTGGCACCAAGTAGGACTAGGTGTTAATGGGGTATGGGTTGTAAATAAACACCAACAATTACATTTGCTTTTATGACTGTATTTCCAGCTATGGATTGTTAGCTCATTTCTTTGGAGCATGGTTTTAATGAGGACAAGGTCATCAATTTGATTTCCAAGTACTCTGTTAGCTTTGTTCTATTCTGTGTTCGTAGACAATATGACACTGATGAAAAGAAGAACTAGGTGAGAGACTGGATGGATCAGTGAAAATCCATTAGTCAATCCCTACCAAACAAACCAACCTGAAATTCCTGCCCTCTCCATACAGGGTCAAAACTGCTGCCTTTTTCATGGAAAAAGAGCAGTCCTGTTGAATGGATATTCTTGTGGTCTGTGAATGGATGTTAAGTGTTCATGAACTCCTTGAAATAAGATGCAAGATTTAGTGTATGTTCATATGTAGATTTTTCTAAGGATAGTCTCTAAAACTTTCCTCAGAATCTCAAAAGGGTCTATGTTTTCCCAAAAGCTGAAAATTTAAACTCGTGAAGAACGTCATTATAGTTCCCATAAGCTATTAAAACACATGTATAAAAAGTGAAAGTCTGACATTAATAAGATTAGTGTGTAAAGCAAGAGGTATTCCTAAATTATTTAGAACTTTAGTGCTTTCCCATTATCTGAAGATAGTACTTATTTAGGGGGAGCATATGCTAATACAAGGCACTTGTCTGTTTTTATAGAACAATCTAGAGAGGTTATTATAACATATAGATTAAGTGTATGTCTTCGTGGCCGGCCCCGTTGCTGAGTGGTTAAGTTCGTGCGCTCTGCTGCGGCGGTCCAGGGTTTCACTGGTTTGGATCCTGGCCGTGGAAATAGCGCTGCTTGTCAGGCCACGTTGAAGCCATGTCCCACATGCCACAACTAGAAGGACCTGCAACTAAGATATACGACTCTGTGCCGGGGGGATTTGGGGAGATAAAGCAAGAAAGAAAAAAAAAAAAGATTGGCAACAGTTGTTAGCTCAGGTGCCAATCTTTAAAAAAAAAAAGTGTATGTCTTCCACTTACTTGAGAATGGAGAGGGAGGAAGATGGCAAATATAAGACATGCAATTTACAGGTAATCGATGTACATATCAGTAGTAAATATTTGACCATTAAAAAAGAAGTAGTAATTCTTATAGGATTAAATTCAAATTCTCTAGCTTAGAATGTAAAACCCATCGTAGTTTGGTTCAGTTTAGTATTCTAAAGTTTATATTATTATTATCTCTCCTTTCTAGAAACCCCTACTTGTAGCCCAACTAACCTGGCCATTGTTCCTTGAATTCTCTTGTTTTTCCTAGTTTCTTGGCTTATACCATTCTAACTGCCTGAAATAACTTCTGCCTACTTCTCCATCTAAATCTTATACATCTGTTAAGACTGTTATGAATAGTGCAGGTGAGAGATGATGAAAGCCTGGAATATCAGTGAAAATGGAGACTAGGATAGACAGTAGAGATGTTAAAAAGTGTGGAGTCAGAGGACTTGGTAATTGGATGTTGTGGAAGTGGGGTAGAGGATAGAGAGGAAGGTATCCTGTCTTGGGCTTTTTGGGTAGATGATAGTGCAAATCGTTGAAATGGAGGATAGAGGTAAAATAACCTGCCCCAGGTCGTTCTGCTAGTGAGAGGTGGGGGTCAGAACTTGAGCCCAGGTGGTCTGGCTCAGAGTCTATGTAAGTAATCACTGTGCTGTATTGCCTCTAAAAGAATGCTGAGATGTGGTCCTTGATCTCAAGAATTCTGCTGTCTAATTGGGGAGTTTACAGATTTACATAGTTAAATAACAGTAACTATGAGAACTAATGATTTAATAATACATGCAAAGCCTTTATGGAAGCTATTATTATACAGAAGAGATTAATTATAATGATAATAGTAAATAATGGCTAGCATTTAAGCTCTTTCTGTGTGCCCCACCCTGTTCTAAGTGCTTAAGTGTGTTATCTTATTTAATCCTTACATCAACTCTGTGAGGACAGGTGCTATTATTATCTCCATTTTATAGATGAGAAAATTAAACACAGAGAAATTATTTACCCAAAGTCACACAGTTACACTATTTTAGACACAGTAGGCATTCCATAAATAGTTGAGACAGAGTTGGAAACCTTTGAAGAAAATTAGAAAGGAAGAGCTGACTCCCACAGTCAGTGCGTCGTACACAGTCAGAAGTGTCCAGTGTTGAATCCAGCCGTGTTCCATGAAGGGGGATTTGCATGTAATGCCAAAGAGGATTTTGAGCATGCTGAAATGGATAAACAGCCGTTTAGTATGTCCTTTTTAACCGTTTCCACACCAAGAACAGTAGTGACTCTGTTCAGCTGCTAACTATTGAAGGTCCCAAACAGTCCTTTGCGTGGTATTTTGTGATCTGGTGAGGGTCTAGCAGGTCGGTGTTGAGCAAATTGCCATGAAAGTTTTTGGTTCTTTTTCTTGAACATTGTAGTGGAACTTTAGTTGTTTCTCCTCATTCTGTCTTGAACCCAAACGTACCTAGAATATTTAGAGGATCTTTGATTTAGATGCTGGATAATTTGAGGATAGTGGGGCACTCTGGTGTGAGAGGCTTGGTGTGCATCAAGGAACAAAAGGAGACAACAGTGGTCTGGTAGGACTTGGAGCCATGTTTGGTGAAAAGACCTTGCCTCGGTGTTGGTCCATCTTCCTCCCTCGGTGATGCAGTTCTCTCCGCAATGAGATGGTGATAACTGAACAACAGATAATACAGACTTGGTTTATTTTTCTGAATTAGGTTTTTTTTTTATGAGGACGATTGGCCCTGAGCTAACATGTGCTGCCAATCCTCCTCTTTTTGCTGAGGAAGACTGGCCCTGAGCTAACATCCATGCCCATCTTCCTCTGCTTTGTATGTGTGATGCCTACCACAGCATGGCTTGCTAAGCAGTGCCATGTCTGCACCTGGGATCCAAACTGGCAAACCCCGGGCCGCCGAAGTGGAACGTGCGAACTTAACTGCTGTGCCACTGGGCCAGCCCCTAAATCTTCCACTTTTTGCTTGAGGAAGATTGTTGCTGCGCTAACATCTGGGCCAGTCTTCCTCTGTTTTATGTGGGATGCTGCCCCAGTGTAGCTTGACGAGTGGTGCCAGGTGCATGCCCAGGATCCAAACCCGCACACCCTTGACCGCTGAAGTGGAGTGTGTGAACTTAACCACTATGCCACTGGGCCGGCCCCATCTAAATTAGTTTTAAAAAATCATTACAAGGCATCTGTATATGTTACCTGCCAATGCTTTAAATTTGTAACTGGAGCTAGAAGTAGGATCCTTTATTTGACGTGACTTAATTCTTTAAGTTTACCACCTCCTCCATTCTTTGGAATAGTCCCCAAATTCATTGAACAGTGTTTAGGGTTTTTTGGGGCCTTTTTATTGTAATTTTTAAACTTAGGAGATGTGGAACACTACTTCTGATAATGCTCTTCTCAAAGTATGGGTTTAAGTCAGTGGTTCTCAGCCTGTAGACTGTGGACCTGGGGCATGGGTGGTGGGAGTAGTAGCCTTGGGCATTTTGTAAGGCATCTGCAAATCCATATTTGTGGCAAGCATTTTCTCTAGACTGAATAATTTGTTTCATATATCTTTGTGCTACTGTTTTTCCAGTTTGATGGCTATACTTCTGATTAATAATCTACAAATTCATTTAAAATCATTACCAAATTTTTTTTTTAAAGATTTTATTTTTCCTTTTTCTCCCTAAAGCTCCCTGTAGATAGCTGTGTATTTTTGGTTGTGGGTCCTTCTAGTTGTGGCATGTGGGATGCCACCTCAGCATGGCCTGATGAGCAGTGCCATGTCCGCGCCCAGGATTTGAACCATTGAAACCCTGGGCCGCCGAAGTGGAGTGTGCGAACTTAACCACTTGGCCACAGGGCCAGCCCCAATTACTAAATTCTTAATAGCATTTTCTCATCATGTATTTTCTCAACCCACAGAAATTGAAAGGACAATCATGATTATCTTGGATGACCATGGTATTTTTTGATATTAACTTATATTCAGGGTGGGAACCCTTGATTTAAGTTTTACATGATGATGAGTATGTCTTTTCATAGTACCAGAGTCACTGTAATTTCTTAATAAGTGTTATTAAAAAACATAACACTTGGTCCTATGCTATTTGTTTTATTTATTAGTTATTCTCATTTGCATATATGGTCTAAGCGCATTTGTATCTGCTAATGAGTCATTTCCTCACTTTTTATGTTTTTATTTCATAAAAGAAGTTATTCTAAGGGAAAATGAAAAGATAAAAATGTTTAGTGATCACTAATGCCCAAGTAAATTGTACATATTACAAGTCTATGAAATTATTTTTTGATCTTTTTTACTAATTTATAATTTGTCTTGGATAAAGTACTACTAATTAAATTCTGTTACTTTTAGTATGCTTTTTGAGGCCATCTAAAACATAAAGACTTTGAGTTTATAGAAATGTGACAAACAGATGTTCTTAACAAACAGGTGTTCTGAACCATTATTTGGTTTTTAGTTTTCCTTGATCCTTTGAAATACTGAGCTGAGTTTTACATGGGTCATGTTACATTGTCTGAAAGTATAATGCTTTTTTTTACCTTAAAGAAGAGTTATAAATATATATGAAGTTTTAGTTGCTGGTTACTGTAGTGCCTTTATTCTGCTAGATAGGCTGAAGCAGCTGTGGATGTTAGGCAAAACTTTCAGCACCTTATTAAATTGGCCAGATCTGAAAGGAAACAGTAAGCAAGTAAAATTTTTAGTAGACCAGTGTTATGAATTTTATGAGTCTTCTTTAGGTTAGTGATAGTAACTCTTCTCAGATTAGCATAATTTTAAAGTAATGTTAAATGTGAAGATTAAGGAAAGATTCTTAGGCCATTGGCGGGGGAGGGGAGTTGGTATTATCTACAGTCTACTTTAAATTACAGACTTATGTTTCCTGTATTTGTAGCTACAAACTCATCTCACATGTTTTTAACATTTTTGATATTCGTAGCCTCTTGTTCTTCTAGATAGTGAGTTACTAAATCTCCGTGTATTTTTGGTGTTGTGTGTATTTCCAAATCTTACTAATTTAAGATATGTGGTTCTTTGTGTTCCGTATAAAAGGTTTGTTATTTATAATATGAAGAATCCTTTTAGCCCTAATAAATTTCAGAGGTTAATACTTGGAGAAACCATTGCAAATTTGATATGCGAAAAAAATATGAAAATATATAGTTAATGATAACGTCAAAGGACATGAATTCGGTTGGTTTCATTAAAAACACAACAACAAAAGACACCATGAGTTTGTGCTACTCTTGAGAGTTAATTGGTGGTTTCAAATCCCTCGATGTGGTCTTACCTGTTAGATCTGCAGAAGAGACCTAAGTGTTCAGCAGCTTCCCCTGCCGGAGCAGTTACGCACCCGCTGATTCCTTTTCTTTTTGCTCTGCTGCAGGTCAGACCGTAGTGCTTTCTCAGCCTGCTGTGGTACAACTTCAGGCGCCTGGCGTTCTGCCCTCTCCGCAGCCCGTCCTCACTGTCACTGGGGGAGCCGCACAGCTACCTAATCACGTGGTGAATGTGGTACCCACTCCTGTGGCGAATAGCCCAGTGAATGGAAAGCTGTCTGTGACTAAACCTGTTCTACAAAGTACCATGAGAAGTGTGGGCTCGGATGTAAGTTTTAAACCTTCATGCTTTTTTAGTGCCTGATTCAAAAACAGTGTGTTTTGTTTTTGTTGCCTTGTTTTTGTTTCTTAAAGTTTGTTATATTGTGTCAGATGTGCTGAAATTATACATCCAATCGTTGGTGGAAAATTGCGGTAAGGCTGATTATGTTAGAATCTAAGTGAAAAGGTTTTTAAAAATCTGAAGTGGTTTGAGGAAAAGAGAAGTCTGCATACCTCTCTCTTCTTTAACTCCTTCTTTGGAACTCTCACCACCTACCTCAAGCCCCTCTCCCCAAGCCCAATCATATACTAGTATTTTACAGGATTCTTTCATGTTTTCTGATTGAAATATTTTTGGCAACTCCCTAGATAAGGGTCTGTAGACTACTTTTCAGTCAGGGTTTATATTTAGCTTCTGTCTTGACTTATTGAAGGGTTTCCACCACTGCATAATGATGACTTGCTACTCTTAAGAATTCTCTCTCTTAATGATTTTTTGGTGTTTTCCCATCTGTGAAAACCTTCACATTTTCTAGCATGTTGTAGGGATTTTTTGTAATTTATAAATCACAGAAAGTTTCCTAAGATCTGTTATTTCCTAAAACCAGTTATAGCACTTGCCAGCTAACTCTTGCTTTCTTCAGAAGTGATACAAAATACCTCATGTTATGTATTAAACAGGAATTGAACATCATGGGCCTAAAGTTTAATGAAATAACCAGTCTAACAGTGGATTCTCCAAAATTGTGATTGGGAAAGCAAACTCTATATGTTTTCTTTAAAATAAAAGTGTATGTTACTGGTTGTTAATATTGCTATTCCCCCTTTTCTTTAGGTGGAATACTACCTGCTTTAGTACTTTTAAAATCCTGTGAGTTATGTAAGGTTGTTTATCAAACTACTGACTAATCTGTCTACCAGAATTTAACAACTGCCACATCAGTAGCCCATTTAGTTGTGAAATTGCTCCTCTGTTGCATAAACATAACCAAGTGATCTCAATCAGCAGTATATTAAAGACACATAACAAAGCAATGTTATCTAATGAAACTAGAATGTTGAAGTTCTACAATAATTTCCATAGTTTGTATAGGCATTGAAAACAGTGCATGTCAAGACATGAAGGAGGAAGATTAGTGTTGTGTGAGAATAGACATGGATAGTGCAGGATTAGGCTTGACTATTATGTTAGTTTATTTTGAGGACTAGAAAAGGTAAGCACAGTGCTTATGGCATAGTAGGCACTAATACACAGTATGCATTGCACTTGAAGATGAAATGATATGATGCTGGGATTTGCCTTAAAATACTCTACGGGGAGGTGATGAGGACAGGATACAGGAACAAAATTGGCAAAATGTTGACAATCATTGAAGTTGGGTGTGTAATCTTCCCTTTTGGTGTTTGGGAAAATTTCTATAATAAGTAAATGAACAACAATAACAAAAATGTAAAAATATTCCACGATGTTTTCCATTAAAGAGTTGTACAACTTGGGGCCAGCCCAGTGGTATAGTGGTTAAGTTTGTGTGTTCTACTTCAGTGGCTCGGGGTTCACAGGTTCAGATCCCGGGCACAGACCTGCACACTGTTCATCAAGCCATGCTGTGATGGTGTCCCACGTACAAAATAGAGGAAGATTGGCACAGATGTTAGCTCAGCAACAATCTTCCTCAAGCAAAAAGCAGAAGATTGGCAACAGATGTTAGCTCAGGGTTGACCTTCCCCACCATAAAAAAAGTGGTACAACCAATAAAAGAAAGAGTATGCTTTTCATAGGAGACTGAGAAGGTTAAGAATGATGAAAGAGGATTATTAAAATGCTCCCTTAAAATTTCCTTTTAATGCTCTTTAAATTATGAATTTGAATGTTTCTTCTGTAATACTCTCCAAATAGATCTAACAATAGAAAATATTCTAAATTGTCTTTGTATAATGTGTTAGGACATTTAAAATATTTATTATGAAATATTTTAGACATGAAAAAGGTAGTGACTAATTAGAACTTGTGAAAAAATATAGATCAACAGTATATCACAGTTATTAAAAATATTAACATAATCTTAGTCTACATTCATGGAATTATAACATCCCATCATGGGACAGTCCAAAGGAACACAGCTAGGATGGGGAGGATGTCTAGAAACCATGTTACAGGTAGAGGAATGGTTTAAAGGTTGGCATGATTCATTAAACTGAAGAAGAGAAGACTGGTTCCTTCTAATCCTAAGATTCTGTGATACAATCATTGTATTTGAAAACCAGAGGAGGCCTTTTGTTTTCTTCTTGGCTTAATATCTGAATGATGAGCATCTTAATGTTGGCAATCATCATTGTATGCCACTGACCCATTTTGTAATCTCTAAACATTTCAATTAATTATTTGTTGGTCTGTTAGCCACATATCCTTTACAAGTTCTTTGGTGTGAAAGACCATGCCTGTTCTGCTTTTTCACTCTTAAGAGGGCTCTGTAACTTTGGTGAATAATTTACTGATGAAGTCTCCATCAACATTGAGGAACTGGAGGATGTGTGAGATGAGAAAGTATAGAACCAACAAGTATTCTCTTTTTTTAGCAATATTTATTTGCTGGCGTTCTTCCTACTTTTCAAGATTTAGAGTTATAAAAGAAAGACTCAAGTATTGTATGTCTAGTGCAAGAGACCTAAAGACGATTAGAATAAATTTTGTAGTCAACCTGCATTGAGGTTTTTGTGCTTATTTTTCCTTGGCCAGTACATCAGGAAGTGAACCAAGCCTTTTCAGTATGAGTTTTCTGGTAGAGGTTTTGACTTAATGTTTATTTCAAGTAAAGAAACATCAGTCTGTCCTATCAGCTGGCCAAGCCACTCAGGAACCCAAAGTAGTTCCAGAAAGAGCTGTAGAAAACTTTGATCTGCTCATATAGTCTCCTGGGTTAGTAACTCAGTTGACCTCAATGGTGCATGTATTTGTTAGACTCAAGTCCTGTGAAATTAGGATAAATCTGAATTAGTATCAATTTGTGTTTCAAAATGACCAGAAAGAAAAAATTTTTATCAGTACTTTTTGTGCTTTTAAACCAAAATTGTGGTGAAAAAATTGTCATTCAACGACAACAAAAAGTATATCAGTCTTTTGTGGCTTTGTAATGCTGACATGGCTTCTTTTTTCTACCTTTTTTTGTTCTTTTGTTTGGCTAGTTTCACTCTCCAGAGGCGTGCTACTGCCATGAGTAGCGTTTTTAGCATACCATATTCTGCAAACTGCATTAAGTGCCACATTTTCTGTTATGAAACAGTTTGCCTGGTTCAAATTATAATCTCACTCTTCCTGCCCTTTGCTGGTAAATCTGTTCTGTTTAACTCTTGGAAACCTCACCTAAGTTTTCAAGAAATATGGCTTGTTTTTGGCTCTGATCCTGATGGAAAAAATGAACATGGTCTCTCGTTTCAATGTAGAAATTCTCTTATGCCATTTCTTAGTAAACGGCTATCTTGGAACTACAAAGTTGCCTTCGTAGGAGAGCCTGCTTATCTTTCTTTAAAGGGCTATTGAATGTTGCCAGACATCAAACCAAGGGTTTGAAAACAGTCACTTTAAATTTGCATTGCACCTACTACTTCCACCTGCCCATCATAATTCCATAAAGTTCGTGAAACATTACAGCCCTGGTTTTAAGGCTGTGGAGATACGTTGTTTTTGTTATTGAGGCAAAAGACCAGGAAGAAAAAGTGGTGAAATATTCTATATCTTCCACAGTGAGCCAAGGTGGAGCAAAAATCCTTAATGGAAATCAGTAGGTAGGAACAGTGAGAAGAAAATGATGAGGAACTAAGTCAGAATTATAATTAAACATCAGATGGGAGGCTAATTAAGGGGTACAGACGGTACCAACAGGAGGCCCCAGGTCATCTTCTTAGCCCATTCAGCCCATCGAGCATCTTCCAAACTCTTTATTACCTTGCACGCTCTTTCTAATTCTTTACTTAGTGATCTTGACCCCTTTCAACCCAGTCCCTACCCTTTGGGAGTCTCTGCCCTGGGTTACTAAAGCCATCATGAGAATCTGGGTGCTGGGGGATCCCTTTCCACAGGGCTGTTGTTATTAGAAATAATGTGAAGGGGATTCCCCTGGCATGCCAAATTGGAACTTTGTGTTTCTTTTCTCTGGAGACAGTGTTACACAGTTAGATTCAAGATTTCAGGTATTGTTAGTGTTGTGAGCATAGAGTGATGTGATATGGGCCCAGATGGATGCTGCGCTCCCAGTGTTTCTTTATTGCAGTGGAGGAGTGCTGAGCTTTGGAATCTGGTGCTTTTACAGTGAGCTGTAAGCAAGTCTCCTCGCTGTCCTGAGGGAGACAGGGAGACATTACCTCATCTCTCAAGGTTGCTTGTTGGAAACACAACCCTGAGAAATGGCCTGGGTAAAGAGTGGTCAGGGCCTTGTATTCTTGGCGTACCCAGGAAGACGTATAGTAGCACTACTCATGAGAGACCCCCTAGAGGAATCTTTCAAGAAAAATGTGAATTTAAAAGAATCTGTTTACAATACAAAGCAATGCAAAGAAACTCTTAGAAAAATGGAGTGTGCCCGTGTTCTATTTCAGAAAAAAAGCATAACTTCTACTGTCACTTAAGCTGCTTGTTTTATCTATAATACCCAAGAATAGGTCTTCTGTTAGGTCAGAGTGTAAGCTGAATATCCTTAAATTATGTGGCTAGTTTAGATCTAAGAAGATAAATAATGAGTAGATGCTTTTTAGTAACTAAATAATAACAAAGACATTGAGATTATGATATTTTTTAAGGCTGTAAATTAGAGGAATCCATCAGAACAAATTCAGCAGGAAGGATTAGAGATCTGAAAAGCTATCCAGATTTTAGTTAAAAATTACTTCTGTGCTGACTACTTTTTGGCTTTGTTTCTGCCAGGGACTTTGCAAATAAAAGAAAAACATGCTTTGTTAAAATGTTTGCAGTTTCCTTTTAGATGGAGGTTTGGGGCTTCTAAAAATTTATCTTGAGTAAAGATTGTGGCAAGTAATTTCGTTTGTGGTTACAGTAACTGGAAAGGAAGTGAACAGAAGGTTTGTTTTTTTCCCCTGATGTCTTGCATCAGGTTATGGCAACTTTAGCATTCTTTATTCTATATTTTTCAGTTTGTCATCTTGATAAGTTTAATAAGTAATATGTTTAAAGAGATGCTGATTTATGTCATAATAAATAATTAAATACTTCTCTGTCCTTTCTCTGATTTCCATTCCTGCAACCTGTCCCTGGAGACTCCTTCTAGGGAGATAATCCTTCTATGCCCCACATGCTTTCTAGCCATTTGGTTTCCCTGCCCAGAAGTAGTCACTCTCAGTAGTTTTTTGTGCATCCTTCCCGAGACAGTTCCTTAATATATAAGTATTTACAGTTTTACTTTCTTTTCTCACTTAATGTATCTTAGAGATCTATCTATATCAGAACAGAAAAAGCTTTCTTATTCTTCTAATAGCTGCATTGTAGTTGGTTTCATAGGGGTGCCATAAATATTTAAGACTTTTGCAGGTTTTTTGCTTTATAAACATTCCTCCATTGAATAACTTGGTACTTATTTCATTTTGTTCATGTGCAAGTATATCTGTAGGAGAAATTCCTAGAATTGGAATTGGAGAGTGAGAAGGTAGGCCGTTTTTCAATTTTGATAGATATTACCAAATGGCCCTCCATAGGGGTAGTTCTAATTTATTCTTCTGCTTTCAGTGTGTGAGAGTGCCAGTCACAGGGCTTCTCAGTGCAGTCCATGGACAAGTTTCAGTGTTTCCATAAACAACTCCCCTTTCCTCACCTCACCCCTTTCCTCGCATAATTGTTTGTAATAGTTTGTGTGCATGTGCATTTGTCTAGAGAGAGAGTCCATAGTTTTCTATGTAGTCTTTTTTGATAGTTTGATTACTTGATAACTTTTGATGTAGTTTTTTTAATAGCTTTGTTGAGATAAAATTCACATACCATAGAGTTCACCCTTTTAAAGTATACAGTTTAGTGGTTTTTTAGTATAGTCACAGAGTTGTGCTACCATCACTGGTATATTTTCATCACCCTAAAAAGAAACTCCATACCTGGGACCAGCCCCATGACCAGGTGGTTGAGTTCGTGCACTCTGCTTCGGCGACCCAGGGTTTTGCCAGTTCAGACCCTGGGCGCGGACCTAGACCCACTCATCAGGCCATGCTGAGGCGGCGTCCCACATAGCACAACCAGAAGGACCTACAACTAGAATATACAACTATGTACTGGGGGCTTTGGGGAGAAAAAGAAGGAAAAAAAGATCGGCAACAGATGTTAGCTCAGGTGCCAATCTTTAAAAATAAAAAGAAACTCCATAACATCAGCAGTTGTTCCTCATTCCCCACTCTCCTCAGCCTCTGACAACCACTAATGTACTTTCTGTCTGTGTGGAATTGCCTGTTCTGGGCATTTCATGTCAATGGAATTATACACGATATGGCCTTTTATGTATGAGTTTTTTCCTTAGCATAATGTTTTTCAAGGTCCATTCATGTTGTAGCATGTGTCAGTACTTAGTCATTTTTACGGTCAAATAATATTCCATCATTTCGACATACCACATTTTGGATTATCCATTCATCAGTTGATGGACATTTGGGTGATTTCTACTTTTTGGTTCTTATGAATAATGCTGCTTTGGACATTCATGTACAAGTTCTCATAGTCTTTTTAAAACCATTTTTAATATATAAAGAGTATTTACAAATCAATGATAAAAATGCAAGTTAACCTAACAATCAAATGGATAAAATATGTGAATAGATAATTTGCAAAGGAGAGTGGCAAATTTTTTCAACAAAAGTATCAATGGCTATATATTCTTGAAGGAGTATGCCCTCCGAAAGATTACTTTTACAAATATGTGAAAGAATGTTAATTGTTAACAGAAGAGAACTTTTGACTGGTTTAGGTAGTTAAAAATGATATTCAAGGATTAAAAGTGTTATGGGTAAAATTTTCTGTGACTCTTAACCCTCCCTGATTATGAGTTCTAAAAGAAAGTATCCTTATGTCTTTCTTTTAACTCCCTAGTGTTATGTGTGTACTGCAACCCTGTGTGTACATGTGTATTAGACTTTGTATATGGTAATAATTTCAAATTTTAAAAAGTTGCAAAAATAAAAATAGTACAAAGAACACCCACATACCTTTACCCAGATTCACATGTTGTAAACATTTGCTTTATTAGGTCTGTCTTTCTGTCTGTCTGCCTGTCTATCCGTCCACACATATACACGTACAGTTTTTTCTGAGCTGTTTTAGAGTAAGTTACATACCTCATAGTCTTTACCCCTCAATGTTTCAGTGTGTGTTTCCTCAGAGGAGGAATGTTCTCTTACACACCCACAGTGCAGTTACCAACTTCATAAATTTCCATTTGTAAAATACTTTCATGAACTGTCCATATTATAATTTTGTCAGTTGACCTAATAATATTTTTTATTGGATTTTTTTACCTTCCAATACAGGATCCAGTCTAGGGCCAGATTCTGCATTTAGTTGTTATGTCTCTTTAGCTTCTTTTAATCTGGAACATTTCCGCAGTCTTTGTCTTTTTGACACTTTTGAAGAATTCGGCTCTTTTCTAATATAGTTTTGATAAGTACTTCACACTTGTATTGGATTATAAATTATTTATTTTCACATAGTCCTGTTTGATTCAATCAAAATCCGTGCAAAGTGGGCATGATTTATTCCCATTTTACCACTGAAGGAATCAATTGGTTAAATGTTTTGGCTAAGATGGCTAATATTGATAAAGCGCTATGTGCCAGGCACTTTTCTAAGTGCATAACTTGCACATACGCACTTTAAACCTCCTGATGGCCCTTTGAGGGGAGTGAGAGTCCTGAAGAAAACAGAGTAAGGAACAGACTGAGGGATCTTGGAGGAGTGTGAATTAGATTTTTAATCTTAGGCTCCATTTTTCTGCTTCTACAGTGATTAAATGAGATTTCCAGATCTTGTCTGTTTTTGTTTTTGTTTTTGTTTTTTAAAATTTGCAATCTGTGAAAATAGGAGCTGGAATGAGGGCAGATATTTTCAGTATTGCTTTAGTTGCACAGTTTATCTGAGCAGCTGTGAGGCACGTTGTTGATGGGATTAAGAATTTTTGCCTCCTCACTCAGTTTATTCATAGCTGTAGGATATTTCTTTTTACTAAAACTTAGATGTGTATGGTACATTATAGTTTACAAAGAACCTTCATGTCCGTTACTCATTTGTCCTCACCCCGATCCTTTGACCTGCATGACTGAGTTGGGATTCAAGCCTAGACCTGCCCTCAGTCCAGTGCTGCTGTCAGTACTCTGTGCTCTGTTAGCGGGGCTCTACTTTCAAGGCAGCCCTGATGCAGTGCAAACTGCAGGTTACGTATATCTTAAATGTACTGCTCCCTTTTTTCTCCCTCTACAGATGTATTCTCTTCATTTTCAAACATTTTGAGCAGGCAGTTTTAGGTCTTGAGAGACAAAGATTGATGTTTTTTGAACAATTCAGTGGTATCACATAAAACTTAGAGCATCCATATTCATGATACAGTAGTCATTGTTGTGCTGCGTGGTAATTAAGTGTACATGTTTAGCTTCAGTACTAGAACCATTTTGGTTCTGGATTGGACGAGACCTTTAGAGGATTAGTTGGGGTGGCTTTAAACTCTATTCACAGCCCACAGAAAGAAATGGATTTTACATCTCTCTCAACACGCACAGTCTAATGAAACAAGAGATAAGCTCTTACTACATATAAAGCATTCTGTTTTCTTTTATTCTATCCTATGCTTTTTTGTCAGTTTTTTAAGGCTGTTGTGATCTACTAAATTTGTTGTACTACCTGATATTGGGTTATAATAGTTTGAAAAACACTATTCTGGCCTAACTCCCTCTTTATTTGTTTATTTATTTATTTGTTGAGGAAGGTTAACCCTGAGCTAACATCTGCCACTAATCCTCCTCTTTTTGCTGAGGAAGACTGGCCCGGAGCTAAGATCCATGCCCATCTTCCTCTACTTTATATGTGGGATGCCTGCACAGCGTGGCTTGACAAGCAGTGTGTGAGTCTGCACCTGGGATTTGAACCAGTGAATCCCGGGCCACCAAAGCAAAACAAGTGAACTTAATGGCTGCGCCACTGAGCCAGCCCCCTAACTCTCTCTTTTTACTAGTGTGTAAATAGACCCTGGGAGAAGAAGTGATTTTTCTAAGATCTTCCAATTAATTCATTGCAGTGCTGGGACAAGAATTAAGGACACCTGACTTCCACTGTTGTCGTTTAATGACTTAAATTACTGTTACTTTTTTTTTTTGAATTTTCCCTTTTTATCCCCAAAGCCCCCCAGTACATAGTTGTGTATTTTTAGTTATTGGTCCTTCTAGTTGTGGCATGTGGGATGCCACCTCAGCATGGCCTGATGAGCATTGCCATGTCCGTGCCCAGGATTTGAACCGGTGAAACCCTGGGCCGCTGAAGCAGAGCACGCGAACTTAACCACTGGGCCACGGGGCCAGCCCCCAAATTACTGTTACTTTTATACAGCTACACCAGGTGTTTCTAGGGACATATGAAGCAGAGGAGTCGTTAAATGAAGGCACAGGAAACTGCTCTGAGGATCTGTTGAAGATCCCATGCACAGGACTCCGGTGCCTCCATTCTTCAGGAGGCTGGGCCCACATTGTGGCTTTCCTAAGGGCATCGGGTGGATGCTCCTGCCTTTATCTGCCAGTTGTTCTTTCTCTTCACTCAAAGATGAAATTGCAGAGGGCAGACTGGAGCTACAGTCTAGCAGGGATTTTGCCTATTATCCTTTCTTACTCTGGAAATCATGCTACATGTCGGAAGGCATTCTTCATTCCATAAAAAAAAAAAAGAATTTGCAGGGTGAAGATTCTTTCTTTCCCTCTGTCAGTTAAATGGCTCAAGTTGCCAGAAATGAAGCATCTTTGTTTAATTTTTGGTTAGTATAAACTGGTTATACCACACACACAGAACTTGATAGAAAGCGTAAAATAAAATTTTGGCTTTCTGTCATGAGATTTTAGAAGAGTAGAGTTAGTATAAGTCAAAATTTTCCCTTTTTCTGCTTTAAACAATTTTATGAGGAAAAAGGAATATTCTTAAGGGAAATAAAATATTTATTCATTTGAATATTTAAGATAAGGTTGCTACAAATTAAATTTGCCAATAATTTTAGCTGTACACGTTTTTTAGAATGTATTTATAAATATATTTAATATGCAATAATGCGTTACGTAAATTAGAAGAAATGTGTAAGAAAATTTACTTCTTTTGCTTTTGTATCAATTTCAAATAGACAAAATTTATTTCTTTTTTATTTAATTGGAAAAAGTTTTTGTCTGCTATAATGAAGAGGTTAGTCAGTGACAGTTTCTGCTTTAGTTCAGTTTTAAAGGAAAAGATGCAGCCAAATGAGAATGAGAACTGAAGAAAAGTGTGTAGTAAGCCAGCGATTCACCCATAGGTTATCAACACTTGATCTGGGTTGAGTTTGTGTGAGATATTGGAATGTATTTCTTAGCGTTAAAATATCCTATTTTAGTATCTTTAATTTATAGCCATTCAGGACTTTGAAGCTCATTTCTTAGCAACGTCACAGAATCAAGGGTCTAAATAAGTCTATTTTATTTGTAAAAAGAACATAATATCTTATAGTGTTTATCAGTCAGTAACTTTTAAAATTAAAAAACAAAATACAAACAGGCTAGGAATTTTGACTCTTAAATTGATCCAACCTTCAAAAAGTACTTGTCCATTTGTGAAAGTTCTCCTTTTACATGAATTTCTTGTAGTCCAATAAATGTTTAATTATGAAACACCATATTTTATAGTTTAGTGGCACTAAAGGGTGAATATTTTGCAGTTGTGGAATTGTCTCTTTCTTCTTTTTTCTTTTTCCAAAGCACAACACTTGATAGGAGAGTTGTCTGAGGGCGGCATGATCAGAAGCAGGGACTGGCCAGCTGTTCATGCATTTCATCTCAGTCATGTTAATTCATATGATATGCTCATAGGGGAGATATGTCAATTGATTAATGGGCCAAAGTGTTGATGTTATGTTTTTAGACTGCCAGCAGAGGAGATTCAGCTTCCAGACACAAGCATTCCATAGGCCTTTGTTTTCAAACAGGCATGTAATTAAAACAACTACACAATTCACTGAGGTTAGAGTGCCATGTTGTGATGCAGGACTTCCTATTTGGTATTTAAAAGCAGTGTGGAGCTGTTGTGTAAGTAGCACTGGGCTTGGAGTCACCTGTCCTAAGTTCTAGCCTTGGCTCTTCTGTTCTCTTTAACAGTGGATCAAATGGCGAGGCTTGTTTTAAAGAACTTGAAAACTATAATAATTTCAACAAGAGGAGATTTATTACATACATTATGGAGCATCAAAGATAATTGAAAAACTATGCTGCCATTCTCATTGCATGCCAAAGATGATCATGATACTTTGTGCAAAACTCAGTTTACAAAACGGTCATTACAGTGTAATCCTTTTTTTCTTGTAAAATGTACCCCCACCAAAAAAACAGACACTACAGTGTGTGTGTGTGTGTGTGTGTGTGTGTGTGTGTGTGTGTGTGTGTGTGTATGTATGTTTAGTATGAAAATAATAATTTTTTTTCCTAGGAAATACAGAATAATTTAAATATTATATATTCGGATAGCTGAAGATAGCTTGCTGAGATGTAAAGTTGGAAATCTGTGTTTGGTGATTCCTGTGGGTTTTATTTATTTTTACTGTCTTTATCCTTTGCAGTTATTGGTAGTATTGAGTATTTACTTTATTTTCAGAACTATTATATTGTATCTTTTTCTAGGGGAAGAAATGAATATTTGGCTACAGGTGGTTTTCATTCTTTTAGCATGAGGCATGTGCATTGACAGCCTTTGGAACTTTAATGCTTTATAATATGCAGGTGCTTTTATTGTTTATAGAAACCCCTAATCCTTGTTTGAAATGTATTAAGTGGTATGCCATCTGTAAACCCCCCAAATTCCATAGATTAATTAGCCTTTAAAGTAAGGTTGCCTTTTATCTAACTTTTAGTATAAACTCTTCCATCTGGGAACCTTCTTTTTTATGTGCTTGTTCAGTGTTCTGTGTACTGCAGCACTCTAGTATTAAGGATTATGGACACTGGCCTTCTCAGTAACAGTGAAGATCACTAAGAATAACAAAGATTGAATAAAGTGGCATTGTCCAGAGAATAGTTTGAAATTGGTGAATGGTCAGTCCATCATGCCTGTGCCACTGCTCTGTGTGTAACACGTAGCGTTACTGAAGAGTGGGATAGTTATTCCACAGGGAAATTTCATAGATGATGGTTGTGTAAGTTAGCATTCTTGTGACATTTCAGTTAATAAAGGAAAAAAAAAAGGGAAAACACCTTTTTTTGACATCTCATATAATAATGTTTCTTCTCCTTGTGGGTTTTGATTGAAAGGTGGTTGACAGTGTTGGGTGTTGAGAGATCCCTTGGTTGGCTTTGGTATTCCTCTGTTTCTAGGAAATGTAGTATAGGGCGGGAATTGTGGTGTTATTTTAAAAGAAATCACTATTAAATTATTTAATTTTATTTACTGGTCTTGGTGAGTTATTGAACACCCTACAGTTAAGTATTTGTTTTTAAAGTCTGTTACAAAACATATAGAGGTCAGTAATTCAATCATTTGTGTACTTACAATAATCAGTTTAATATTATTTGGTGCTTTTTATGGACTTAATTTTGCTACATCACCCTCTCCCGCAAATAAATTAGACTAACGCTGTAACAAATAGGTTTCATAACTTAGTTTAGAAAACATGACAAAAATAATTTTGCCTAGTAAGTTTTGATTATGGTAGATATTATGGGTAGTAGTAAACAAAAAGTAGTGTTACGTGGTTTTTGCTTCCAAGGTAGAAAGTCTAGGGGGAGAGATAGAGTTAACATTCATGAAACAATTGACACCATTAGAGTGTTCAGGTGTATCTTCCAAATTGTAACAGCGTAAGAAATTCAGAGAAAATAAAAACTCTGAGGAGTTTAGCCTAATTAGAGTTTGGAGGGTCCTTAGAATTAGGTTAGTGGAAGAGGCAGCGTTCCAAATTGGAATAAACAGTATGAATAAAGGAATAAGTTAGGCATGTGTGGAGATACAGAGTAGCCTTAAATGATGAGATTGGAGGGTGGTGTTTGAATAGCTGTGGGCTTAGGGCAGAAGGTACAGTTAAGTAGGGGTGGTCACGTTATGGAAGGCCTTGAAAGCAAAAGTGGACAGCTAGGATGCATGACTAGCTTGTTTTTGCAATAGAGTAGCAAGATAAAAACGTTTTTTGGGGAGGAAGTTTTCTTAGAAATGGTAGACGGGAAGAGATTGAAAACAATTGAAATAGGAGACTATTGCAGTAGTCTAGGGATGAGTTAACGAGTGCCTTTGTTAGGAGAGTGGCAATGTGAGTAGAGAGAGGAATAACTGTGAGACACACTTGCACTGGTCATTAACATAGCCTCTACACATAAAATGTAGTGAGTAAATGAGAGGTTGAGAAAGGGAGTAAATAAGGGAATGAAAGAAAAATAAGTTAAAGGTCACTTCTCTCATTAAGGTAAATGTCCTGAGAGATACCACTGATAGAAGATGATAGATAAAAATAAATCCAAGTAGAGGGAGATGGTAAGTTCAGTTTGTAGATACTGAATTTAAAGTGCTGGTGACTCGACAAGTAGTATTGGCCTTCTAAGTAATTGGATATATGGTCCTGGAAAATAGTTAATTAATTGAAGGCCTAAGATGTAGATTAAAGGTGTATGTATAATACATACATACGTATGTACGTAAAGGCACCTTCTGAGAGAGTTTCTAAAGGGAAACTTGGAAAATCAGTAAAGAAGGCTTTGTATGTACGTAAAGGCACCTTCTGAGAGAGTTTCTAAAGGGAAACTTGGAAAATCAGTAAAGAAGGCTTAGAAGACACCAGAAGAAATCATGTAACATTTAGGTTTTAGAAAGTCATGTTTAACCGTTTGATTTCAGTTTGCTTAGTTTGAGTAATGTTGTTTTAAAACAACCAGTATCCTGTGCTTTGAACAATTTGTTTAAAAATAACTGTAAAAATTGGTGTATTCTAAAATCTCATTCTAAAATTAGAATATTCTCATTCATTGTAACTTTTCCTAGATTGCTGTGCTAAGGAGACAGCAACGCATGATAAAGAATCGAGAGTCGGCTTGTCAGTCCCGCAAGAAGAAGAAAGAATATATGCTGGGGTTAGAGGCAAGATTAAAGGCAGCCCTTTCAGAGAATGAGAAGCTGAAGAAAGAGAATGGATCACTGAAACGGCAGCTGGATGAAGTTGTATCAGAGGTGAGTGCTAGCGGTATAGCCGCAAGGAGATGGGTTAAAGTGTTCTTTTTTTCCTGATAAATCAATTGAGAAACTTACATTTTAAATTAAATTGTGTAAAATAATAGTACTAGGAAAAGGAGGGCGCAGTAAGCCCTAAAACATTTGCAGTTAGGATAAAGCATTGGAAAGAGGGCTTTTGAATTGTACCTCTCCATCTACGTACAAAGTTACCTATTTTCTTGGATTTCTCCTCCCTCAGTACCGTAGCACTCTCTTTTCTCACTAAATGAATCACATTGAGGCTCCTAAATAGTTCCACCAACTCTTCCCTTTTAGCAAAGAAAACAATACAAAATAAAAAAATTTTAACCTTTTCTGTGTCCACCTGATCTCCGTTATGTTTTTTACATTTTGTTGCCATGCTGGTCCTGATAAAGTTAATCTTCTCCTCAGTTCTGTTCATAAAATCTGATGCTTTCAGGATTTCCCACTGCAGTGCTGTCCTGAACCAAACAGATGCCTGTGCCCACTGTTTTTTCTATTTTGCCTCGAGCACATGGGAATATTCCATCATGTTACTGAAAGCAGTGGTTCAAGAGACAAACCGCAGAAGTATCTCAGAATTTTCTGAATATCCATAAAAAATGTAAAATTGTTGAGTTCGCTCCTTTTGGGTGAAGAAACAGCTGCAACAGAGTGGCTGCTGTGTTTCTTGGGCTACTCTCCTTTTCTCTCTGTTGGAAAAGGGAACTTGCAAGGCTCTGCTCTAGTCTCTTGGAAACTTCTATTTCCTCAGTTTTGAGTTTTGGGTTTTTTTTTTTAAGCTATTCATATAGCTGGTGAAGAAGAGAGTTCTTATCTTAGATGTTGCTTTTTTTTGTGAGATGGATCTGTAGTTTAATTGTGTTTAATATGGTCGTTTCCTTTAGAACCAGAGGCTTAAAGTTCCTAGCCCGAAGCGAAGAGCTATCTGTGTGATGATAGTATTGGCATTTATAATACTGAACTATGGACCTATGAGGTAAGTGTATAGATATTTGTTTTGGATACTAATGCTAAAAGTTTAAATTCTCGTTGTTTATTATTTTCAGCTCTAGTCATAAGCTAGAGAAATGGGTTTATTTTGTTTTTCTCAGAGACAAACAGGAAGAAGGAAGATTGGTTCCTCTTCCTTGTTCTTTACCTAGTTCTAACAGAAAGTTCATGTTTTTTAATGAAGGAAGCCTTAGATTATGGAACAGATCACTGGTGAAGCAGAATAATGAACTGATTAATTAAGACCATGGGCCTTGGAATCAGACTGCCTGGGTTCAAATCCTAGCTCCTCCACTTAGTAACTTTGTTGTCTGACGGCAATTAATCTCTCTGTGCCTCAGTTCCATACCTTTAAAGTGGGTGTTTATTTAATAATAATAATGATACCTACCTTAATACCACGATAACTTGAGCATCAGTGATCACAAGGCACTTGGGTGGCTTCCTCCCTGGCTAGAAAATAAACAGATAGTAATTCTCAGTTTCTGATTTAGTAGATTTGGAATGGGAATCAAGAATCTCAGTATTTTTAAACATTCCAGCTAATTCTGGTACAAGTTCTCAGCTAATCCAACTGGAGAAATGCTGCTTTTAGGTTGGAATAGAATACTAGAATGCAGAGGGATCTTAGGAATCATCTTTTTCAGATTCCCACCCACCATGGCACTTCACATGAACAAAGTCAACATCCTAGATGTTAGGGAGTCAAAGAGGAATTAGGGGCCATGCCTTCAAAGATCTCATGAACCAGCTGGGAGGAGAGACATGTAAAAGGATGACTACAGTATAATGTGATGAATGTCATAATAGCAGTATGAACAACGTACTAAAAGAGTGTAAATCAGTATGAATTCCTTGAGGAGAAGGTTCATGACATATTGATAGATGCTCAGAACATTTTTTGTTGAATGACAGAGTGATAAGGGAAATCCCCAAAGGAAAAGCTGAATCTTGAAGTGTGATAACAGTTTGCAAGATGGAAACTATTGGAAAGGCATGCCAGGCAGAGGGAACAGCGTGTTAAAGGGCACAATTGTGAAATGGCCTGACATTTTCAGGAAAGAGTGAAAAATTCAGTGTGTCTTGTACATGTGGGAGTGTGCACATCGAGGGACTGAATGATGCTGTTTTTCAAGTTAGCAAACGTAGAAAGGTGAATAGTTTCATGATGGAAGACAGTGGTTTATTATTAGTATGGGAAGTTTATGATACTGATTTGATATTGAGAATTACCATGATAGACAGACAGATAGACAGACAGACAGACAGTAGTGGAGTAGATGAGATTATCCAAGGAGAATAAGTAGAGGAAGAAGAGTAATAAGAATCTGAGGGAAAGCAGCATGAACAGTGGATAGACGGGAAAAGAAACTCAGAGTGAATAGAGTTAGGGACAAAACCTGAAGAAAATGGTTTTCTGAAGCCACTGGTGAAAAGAGTTTCAGAAGGGGCTTGGGCAGTGGTATCACATGCTGAGGGCTGAGGAGAGGCAGAAAGCTGAGATGAACATTGAATTTGGCGATTAGGTTAACAATAATTTCAGAAAGCAGATTTATTAGGAGTGGGAGTGAAATCTATATTGAAGTTAGTTGAGAACTGAAAGGAGTGATAAGTTGAATAATCTCTTTTTTATTAATAAAACTTTTTATTATGAAGATTTTCAAACATAAAAAAATTAGAGAAAATAGTATAATGAACCCCATTATACCTATCACCGAGCTTTAATAATTATCAACATTTTGCCGGTTTTGCTGAAAAGAGTTTAGGAAGTAGAGACAGTGAGTATGGACTATGCTTTTAAGAGCTTTGAGGCAGGGGCCGGCCTGGTGGCATAGCGGTAAGGTTTACACACTCCACTTTGGTGGCCCAGGGTTTGCGAGTTCGGATCCCACGTGTGGACCTACACATGGTTCATCAAGCCATGCTGTGGCTGCTTGCCACATACAAAATAGAGGAAAATTGGCACAGATGTTAGCTCAGCAACAATCTTCCTCAAGCAAAAAGAGGAAGATTGTCAACAGATGTTAGCTCAGTGCCAGACTTCCTCATCAAAAAAAAAAAAAAGAGCTTTGAGGTAAAAGGGAAAGAAGAAAATGAGAGGATTAAGTAGATTCTTTTTAGCATGTGGGAAACTTGAGAAGATGGTCATCTAGTTTTCGATTAAATCTTCAGTGAAATGTACTTCTGATAGTTCTTCATGTGCTTGAAGATAATTATATCTTCTTTTATTTTACTGTCTTTTTAGCCCTACCCTCAGGTGTAACATACCTGATTGTTTCACCTATTTGTCCTGTATATCAAACTTTCAAATCCCTTCATTGTCCTAGTACCTCTTCTGGACACTCATTCATTCATTCCTTCAAACTGAGCTGCTTCTGTGGTCTAGGCTTTGTGCTTGGCACCCTTTGTCAGTGTACATATTGGAATGTGGCATCCAGAGCTGAGCAAATCATTTCCTCAGGTGTGTTCTGACCTGTGTAGAAAATATAGGGAAACTCTTACTTCCTAAGAGCTCTCTTTTTCGTGCAGCCTCAGATTGTGTTACCTCTTTTTAGTAGATGTATTATTAACTAAAATCTCCATATCTTTTTCACACGTTTGATGGCCAAGCTAGGTCACTCCCATTTTATTTCTATGTAGTTGGTTTTCTAAAAAATAAAGTACAGATCTTGTATTCCACTTTTGTTATCATTTGGTATTAGCACAACTCTTCAGAGCATTTGATATCCTATCATGGAACCCCAAAGACCCGTCTACTTTTTAATTAGTATACTAAGACAGTTTAGTGGAAAGAGGACATAATTCTGAGTTGACCTATTTTTGAAAGTTCACACTATACTAGACATGTTAAATAGAAGATGCAGAAGAGATACCTGGAACAGCCTTCTGAATTATTAACAATTTTTTTTACTGCTTTCTTCATTATTTACTGTTGACGTTTTGCCCATATTCTTCATGTTAAAATTATTTTCTCATTTAATTTTTTTGTTCAAGGAATGGGACTTCTTTTATTCATTAAGAGCTATTTCTTGATTAATAAAGGAGAAAAGAAGCATGCTAATCAAAACTTTGTCCTCCTGAGTTATGAACTTGAATATAAATGAATTCCTTGAATAAATTGAATCAGATTACTGTGTAGTGAATACAGAGTCACCAACAACTGTCAGAATGAAGCATTTTATACTAGGACCCCCAGTGCCAGAGAGGGCTGCATGGATGTAGGCCATTTGGTAGAGCTGCTCCAGCTATACTCATGTCTTCCTTCAAGGTTTCTTTTATATAGTGACTTTTTCCACTGACTTCCCTCCATGACTTTTGTCCACAGCCCTTGAAGAAAATAGAGCCATAGTTACCTCTTTACTTATTTTTAATTACCAGAGTAATACATGACTATAAGTTCTTTGTAAAAATTTCAGAAAGTAAAGTAAAAAGTGAAAGTCTTCTAGTCCACCTTCCTCCCAACCACTTCCCTTCCCCCACCCTACTCTTCTCTTTATAAATAATTTTTTCCAGATTTCCAGATACATATTACTTTACTAATTCAATGAGAATATATTTATTGACTGTTTAGTGAATGCTTGGTATAATGCAAGACTAAGAATATAATAATGAGCAGAAACTAACGTAGGCCCTGCCCTCATGGAATTTACAGTCTATTGTAGGTGACAGGTACTAAGTCAATTACTCAGATAAATGCACAATTATAACCATATCAGATGCCACGAAGGAGAGGTACACAATATCACGAGACTGCATAGTAGGTTCGCTGGAGCTAGTTAGGGGATTAAGACAAAATCTCCCTGAGAAAGGGACGATTGTGTCAACATCTAAAAGAAGAAATTAGTTAAGATACAGGAAGAACATTTCATTGGGAGTCAACAGCATGTATAAATGTGTGTATACACGCATTTGTGTTTGTGTCTTTGTGTTTCTATGTATATAGTTTTTAAAACTTGGTTTTACATAAAAGGCATCATATACATATTATTCAGGAATGTATTTTCTCACTTTAAAATATGTCAGTACTCACTCTCTTATAATGGCTACATAGTTTTCTGTAATATGGATATGCTATAATTTAGCAGCTCTCAAACTTTAGGGTTGGGGAACGTTTTTTACCCTTAAAAGTTACTGAGGATCCCAAAGAGCTTTTGATTATATCTATTGATATTAATTATATTAGAGATTAAAACCAAGAGATATTTTAAAAATATTTATTCATTTAAAAATTATAATAAACCATTATATAAGATAAATAATATTTTTATAAAAAGTAATTTTCCACGTTGCCCGCCCCGTGGGACTAGGGATTGCCGGAGATCTCGGAGAGGACTGGGGCTAGGGGAAGTTTCAAAGGCCGGCTCTGCGACCCAGAGGGGAAGCCTCGGAGTTCTGCCTGGGCATCAGACAAGACTCTCTGTCTCCCATTAGCAGAAGGGCCACGCCCAGCATTCACGGCTCCGGGAGAGGCCCGGAGAGAATCCCAGAGGGCGGGGCGACCCCCAGCTGCCG